>NC_143520.1:34318592-34326092 GCF_031878675.1 Megascapheus bottae | reverse complement strand
ATTATTCTCAACTGTAATATGGAGTGCTAAGTGTAGCTACTTCCTAATACTATATGTGACAAAAATGGATACAATGTGCTTGGTATCGAGCAAACCTAGCAACTCTCAAATATGTTTGTTGTAATATAATATATTCATTTTATATATGTTATTGTATAATGTACTTATATGTATTTATTTATGATTTATCAAATATATGTATTATTATACAGCACAATAGAAGATTTGTGGCAGATGAGAAGGAGGTAAAGTGAAAATGGGAATCTATATGTACTTTAAAGGCCATTATTCAAGATGTGTATTTTATCATGTTTTCTAACATTCCAGTGGTGGTAATAAATAACTGATTACATTTGGATGTGGAAAAAGGTAGGAAAAATGGAGTCTCAAGCTGGTGAACTGCTTCACAGTGACAACTCCAGACACTCAAAAGAACCACAAATTTTAATATAAAAACTTATTCATTTCTGACACATAGAAGCTAAAATCATTGTCTCAATTCTGGACACTGGGTGGGGAAAATGACAGATTAATTGTCATTCTTATTTCAGAGGTACAAGTGTAAGGAAGGTGTAGAGTTAAGTTAGAACAGAGCCAGGGAATGTCAAGAAGTAGCACCAGAGTTGTGATGTAATGCTGAATACACACCTTGTTGTCAGCCATGAAAAAGAAGAGGGATCACAGGATAGGTGCACCAGAGTGTTTGAAAAGCAGTTAAACAGACATCCTGGAGAAGACTCAAGGCAGGTGTGTGACTTGGGGAATGAAAGATAGGAAAGGAATTCATCTGCCATGTGTTTCTTCCTAATATCTTGCTTCCCCACTTTGGATTAAGCTCATCCCTCGCTCACTCACTCACTTACTCACCTTATGTATACTCTGGCCCACCCTTAGGTGACAACTAAGAAAGCCCAATTTCATACTCTGCAAAGTGATATTTCATCTAAATTTGTAATTGAGAAATGAAGTAAAAAATTCTCATCTCTATTTTGACAGCTTAGAAGGAAGCTCATCATTCCAAAAAGGTGACTGGACCTCTATAAATCAAAGGACTCTATGGCTTACACAGGGGTGTTTGTCCACAGTCATAACTGATAGAACAAGAGGTTAAGTAGAAACATAAATGGCATCTAAAGCATCAAAAAATGTGCTCAACCTATTCAAGTGGCAAAATTAAACTTTGTATGTAATGTAAGTATATTACAATATCAATGTACAATATGAGCTATTGTACATTATATTATAATTATTTTAGCAAGACATTCTTAAAAAGGAAGAATAATTCTTTAAAAGGAGATAACTCAAAAAATAAACAGTACATGACATTCTAGTGCCCCAAATCACTAGCAAAGTTTATCTTTTTGAAAATTTGTTTTGATTTGGCCATGCAATATCCTGAGAAATTTCACTGTGAAACAATTTCAGTTATTATTAGCATCATTTATATTCATATACATAAGACCCACATCTCATAATCAAAGTTTCCTCTTCTACTTTGGCAGGGGCCATATTTTAGACATTAATAAGATTGGGTATCCATTTAGCACTCTTTCCTAAATCATTTTGCTCAAATGAGAATCTATAAGTGAGTTTTACCCTCCTCCATGAACAATTTTCAAGAATCAAAACAAGTTATGTGATAAAACTTAATTCCTCTAAATAGATTTTGTATTTCATGCTTCAAAATGAGGACAATCTGAGTCCATATTCTGAAACATCAATTAATCCAAGGTAAAAAATGGTAGCTAATAACCTGTTGAAAATTATTGAGCTTTATCCTAAGAAAAACACAACTATCTATAAGAGAGAAAGAAAAAATGGTTTTTGATTTGTTACTTATACATATACTGAATCTTTATGATAGAAAATGTCAATATTATATTATTGATATATCAAGACTTTCATAGTTCCTTAATATACATTAAAAGACTGTCAAAATTATCACATAAAAATAGAAAACTAAACCCAAAGTTTTAATCTAAGTACTCCCCCCAAATGTATAGAGAACAGTCTGTTTGCTCTGGTTGGGAAACTATAAAATTGGACTAAAGGAATAATAAAAATCAGAAGTAGATAATAAAGTCTTAAAATGAATATTTTATGACTTCCCTTTGTTCCAAAAAAAGATGTTTTACATTCAATTGTCCAAATGCAGTAGCTTTGAAATAATCCTACTTAAATATTTAAAAAAGCAGGCATTTCTATTTTAACTTTGCCACAGAAGATACAGGATATATACATTCTCAGATTTAAATCCATATTTGGTCAATTTTTAAAAGTATATTTTTATAATGATGTTTGAGATGATCTCTTGGCATCAAGAAGTTCATTAGCAGAATTTTTCTTACATTTTATAGCTGTTGAATCAGAAATACGTTTTCTATTAAAGGATTCTTTAATTTCAGACTTCTGGAATAAAATCTTGATTGTCTTCCAAATAAATTCTCTAACTTTTCTGAACTATATTTCCAGTGCCTAACACTTAAAACCTGAAACTGTCTTTTAAAAAAATAATTCTTTTTTCTCAGTCAGGGCCTTGAACTCTGGGCCTGAGCTCAAGCCTACTGCCCTACACCTGGGCCTGGGCATTGTCCCTGGGCTCAAGGCTACTGCCCTACTCTTTGAGCCACAGAGCCATTTCCAGCTTTCTAGTGGTTATTGGTGATTATTCTCACAGTCTTTAATGCCCGGGCTGGCTTTGTGCCATGATCCTCAGATCTCAGCCTCCTGAGTAGCTAGTTTTGGACATTAGAGTTTATGACATTTTTGAGCAAAGAAAGGCCAGAAGTTAAGACATTTTCAGATTAAGTGGGCAACAGAATGGTTAAATGAGGCAAGCAATACCAAAAAGTGGGAAGAGGATAATCATGTCCCTAAATTGAGCCATATTATATTGGTAGTTGTAAAATTAAGTGTTCTCGGTCATTAAAAGGAAAATTTCACAGATGCTGGAGCAAAATCAAGAACAAAACAAAGCCCATGGAATGCACGGGAACTGTGAGAAATAAGGAGGATCTGGAATGTTGGTTAACCAAAGATCATTAATGTTTATAAAATAGAGAGGGAAGAAAATTCGGTGAAAGAAATAAGGCTATAAAAGATGGAAGAAGACTGAGAAAGAATATGTCTTCATAGCAAAGTACCAAGATAATTTTACATAGAAAAGCCAACAAGGTCTGTTGCTATAAGTAGGAAGGATAAGGTATCAGATGGCCTTAATATTAAGCCATATTAGATTATTTAAGATACGGCAAAAGCCTCATTATACTAGAATAAGGAAATTTGGAAGTCAGCATGAAAACGTGAATGCAAAAACACTTATCTCTCAATGATTAATAAAAAGAAATAGGGGAGACTGAGGAAAAGAATTTGTGGAGCTTATGCTTGATTTTCTATTTTTCATTAATATGTTATGGCTAACTATCTACTACTATCCCATTTGACAGTGGGAGAAAATAGAGAAAAATCAACCACTGTGAAAAAATTTTGGTGAAATTAGGACCAAGAGAGCAGTAAACCTTCAGTAATTATCTTTTCCTCTGAGACAAAGCAGTGTGTCCCACTAGTCGTTTATGCAGTTCCTGGTACTAGCAAGCCAGGCAATTTCAATGTTGATAGAGATCATTGCCTTGCTTAGGAGCTCGTGTTTAGTCTAGTAAACCAGAGTCACAGATTCACAGAGGAGAAAGGAAAAAATGATTACAAAAAAAAACAAAAACTGAGCATGAAAATTCTTAGTTGTGGACCTGAAAATGACATTGTATTTGTGTGTGTGTGTGTGTGTGTGTGTGTGTGTGTGTGTGTGTGTGTGTATTAGAAAAAGGAATGGATGAATATTCTGGGAAGAGGTATGTACTGTGTTGTATTTAAGACCTTGGGACTTGGACTTAGTGTACAACGAACTTAAAGCTCAGTTTTTGTTCATTCTAAATTCATAGCCTTAGATAATGCACTTGTAATGTTGTTTGTTGCTTGAATTTCTTTCTATATGACCTAAAGGAATGGTTTCACAAGAGGTGTGTCAATGAGAAAAAGAATTCAGTATATATTTATATATGAATGATAATTTTACTTAAGAGTAATAAAATAAAAATCAGGACATGAAGTTTAAAAAAAATACACATGGATTGCTGGAGCAGCTCATTCACATAAGATAGCCTGAAAAGACCTAAGACAAGGTAACCTTGGCTAGGAGCAGATAAAGAAACAACCACATGGCATAAAATATCTCAGGTACAGATAACATAAAAGATCAAATGTAGCTATGAAAGATAAAAGCCAATCAATATGTTTGCCTTAAAGTCTACCAAGAAAGCTATAGCTTTTGCTAAATTCTTGCATTTCTTCATGAGTACGATCACAATATACACCTGTATTTTCAAAGATTTACATTTGGTTATGCATGGATTCTGAAATGAGATGTGAGGGGTTTGGTTTATAACCCCAGCTACCTGAAAAACAGAGGTTGAGAGAGTCACAATTTGAGCCTAGCCAGGCAAAAATATTTAGCAAGATCTCCATATCAAGCAATAAAACAGACATGGTGGATCATGTCTGTGGTACTTATTGGCACATGAGGGGTAGGTAGTATATTCACTACCTGAATGAAATTAAAGATCCTACTTGAAAAATAACTGAACAGAAATACCTGGGAGCGAGCCTCAGGTAGTGAGCCTAGGAAGCACAGTGGGGCCAGACTTTAAGTAATTCTGTTAATGTTCCAGAGCAAAAGCAAAAAATTGCCATACTTATTTCTATTCCATTATGAGTCATTTTTCTTTAACTTGTATATCTTGTACATTAAAATGCCCTTGTCTCATGAGCCATTAAGTATCAATAGTTCATAGTATGTAAGGCAGACTTAAAATTTAACATTATTTTCAACCTATTGATATTTTAAGATTTCATTATTTTATTTTACTTTATTATTAACTATAGCAAATGAAATACTTCTAATTCTAAATGAATTAAAATTGTGAAGTCACAAAACTCCTACAAATTGCATTCCTCTTTGAAAGAAAAACAAAACAAGAGAAGTTTATATTATAAATATGTATATCATATAACTCAATAAACTCTTACTTTCTCTGACATGCATCCCCAATGATGTGTGCTTTTTAATCCTCATTTTACTTTGGTTTACAGAAAACTGGACACAAACCAGAAAGTGTGGATTTGCATGGAGCACAGATTGAATGGGCCAAGGAAAAATCAAGCAGAAAGAACGTCTTTCAGGTTAGACTGTTTTATATATATCCAATTTATTCCTATTCCTTCTAAAGCTGAGATCTCTTAGGTAATCAAAATAAGACTACCTTCTCATGATGTTTTCTTGTGCATGAACTTGTTGTCTGAAGGGCGTTATAATAGACTGACTCTTCTTGTTGGTTGAAGCTGTGGTTTGTTGTTGTTTTTCCCTGGTGTTTGGTTGGCTATCTAAATCGATATATATGTTTCCCATTGACTAGGTTTACTCATAGGTCATTGAAGTTTGGAATACCTATGATAGCTGTTTGGGGTTGATACTTCGAATGTTTTACTTGAATAAATTTAATGTACAACTTTCAAACATACACAAGTTCAAGTTCTGTCATTATATGCTACTTTCCTTCATTGCCATTCCTGAGATCCACTCATGAGCTACACTTATCAGTGCAATTAAGGGGAAAAAAGAGGGATGAACAGCTATTAAAAAATGGATGCTTTAACTGTACTTTGAGATTTGGGGGGAATATTGCTCATTAATGATTACAATATTGAAAGGAAAGAACCAGATCAAATCCTTAGAATAAATTTGAAATTTTAGTATTTTAACTCATGAGATTACCAAAATCATGTCATTTTTGGTATAGTTTCTCTTTGGCAATAGCATTGCATTTTTATTGTTGATTTTAGATAAATTTTGTATTTTCAAATTAACCAGTAATCTTATGGTTGTATGTAGAAATTGGTACCATCTAGTAGATAGAGGAGATAGATTATTATACATTATTTAAACATTAAAGTCTCATAAGGCAAAGTTTGTCTTTGCAGAAAGTCAATTATTTTTTCCCAACGAAACAGTAATTATTTCTTTTTTAATTTGTAATTAAAATATGGGTTACAGTTATATTCACCTGATAAAAGGAGCTGTATTCACACACATTGATACGCCTTCTCATATTTTTGTCCCCATTTCCCTTCCCCACCCCCTCCTCTCATCTTGTTTGCTGTAGACATAGATATGTTGACACTTATAGTATAATAATGAGAGGCAATTTTTTTACCTATACTTCCTCTTGTGCTGTATAAGTTAGTTTCCAGTTTGAGTTGTTTTTTTTTCCAGGTGTTAATAAAAGTATATTCACATAATTTTGGTCATTCAGATTTAAAGAGATAAACCTTTCGATACATTCTAGAATAATTTACTTTCTGGTACTAGTTTATACTATATATGTACAGATTTTCCCACTATAGTACAAGAGAATGTATTTAACATGGAGAATTAGAATTAGAATTCTAATAGAATTACTATATAGAATTACTAGTTCTCAGTCAAATATAAATTTTTTAGAAGAAAAGAGGAGGAGAAGGAAGAAAGAAAGAATGAGAAGGAGAAACAAAAGGAGACAGATTGGTAAGTCAGCTAGCCAAATACACAGATATAAATAAATAAATACATCTAATATTGCTTAGAATGAGCTTTCAGAAAAAAATCATATAAGAAAAAGATACTCTGAAAATTTTCTACCATAAAAAGTAACACTTAAAGTTTATAATCTTTTCCTCTATAAGAACCTGGATGATAAAACTAATTAAACCATTTGCATTTTCAGTTTAGTGTTGTAATAGATTTGCAAATAAAACACATCTTCATTCAGTATTAAGGACATAGGACATAGACACTTCAAGAGCTAGTCAAGCCTTTCAAATTTTTTCTGTTAACCAAGGGAAAAGTTCAAGAAGATCACAAATGATGTTAATAGTCAACTATAGGATTATAAAATATTTACATATAATTTTGAACATGTATGCACATTTAATGCCCAAAATCATATTATACATCATACTAAGCTTTTCTGAATATTAGCTTTGGATTTCATGAATATTAGCCTCTTGAATTTTTCATTTTGTTTCATGTTAATTAACACAGTACTTTTTTTCTTTTTTCATATATTTTTATTGTAATTAATACAAGGGTTACATTATATTCAGCAGATCAAAGGTACATTATTTCACAAATATTGATACCCTTTCTCATGTCATGGTCCCCATTTCCCTCCCCCACTCCTCTTGCACAACTTTTTCCCCCCTACCCTCTCCTATTTCAAATAACCAACTAAGCATATATCAAATATATCAGATAACAAGGTGAAATATTGTAAGAATATGAGATAACGAAGGGACAGTAAAAGAGATGAGCGATAACATGGTACATTAAGGACAACAATCACTCATTTTGCATGCATGTTCACAGATATGTATAAATGTGTGTCTATGTATATAAAATTTTGCATCATA
>NC_143520.1:33793761-33896261 GCF_031878675.1 Megascapheus bottae | reverse complement strand
GAAAGTAGAATACATTTACATACACAGCACTGCAGCCTCCTTGGTTTTGCAGATCACAAATATGTAGTCATGCGGCATTGTGTATTTTCTACACTCTCTCTGAAAATGTCATTACATACAGTATTTTCAACTTTGAGAAGAAAGTAGCAAATGTCTTTTTGATTCTGGAATGTGGTCATTAAATGAATAGTAATACTTAGAGAAAAGGAAAATGGTAGTCTTAGAAATCACAGACTTTTCTGTGGCATATATAAACTAAAGGTTCTCATTTTATAAACACAGAATGTATGCATGCATATATACATGCAGACAGACAAACAGACACACACACACACACACACACACACACACACACACACACACACTGTGCCTTGGTAGCTCACATCTGGAAATCTTAGCTAATTTTAACTGCTCTCCCATTGTGTTTTTAAATCATAATTGATTTAGACAGTGTAGACATTTTAAAAAGTTAGACAGGCCCTGTTGGTTCATACTTATAATCATAGCTACTTAGTAAACTAAGATATGAGGATTATGGTTTGAAGTTCATGAAAATATTACCTTCAGCTAGCCGCAGATTTGAAAGTAGAGCTGTGGCTCACATGTTAGAACACCAGCCTTGTACAAAAAAGCTAAGGGACCTCTGCCCCCCCACCCCTGCCGTCTCTGAGTTTAAGTCCCAATACTGCCCCTCTTCCACACATGCATATTTATCAAGGATTTTCAACAACAGGTGTAAACATCCTGGTACTCCCTATAGCTTTGATTTTTTTCCAGTCCTGGGCTTGAGCTCAGGGCCTGAGCACTGTCCTCCTTGGACTTTCCCAAGGCAGAGATCTACCATTTGAGCCTCAGCACCACTTCTGGCTTTTTTCTATGTATGTGGTACTGAGGAATCAAACCTGGGTCTTTGTGCATGCTAGGTAAGCACTCTACCACTAGGCTAAACTCCTGGCCCCAGCTTTGACTTTTAAGACAAGAGAGGACAGAATGACCCATGCCTATATTTGGAAGGCATAAATTGAGAGGATCTTGATCTTAAGCTGGCCCCTGTTTTTTTTTTTAAAAAAATAACCTGAAGGAAGAAGGGATGAAAATATTGGAGTACTGCCTACCAGGCATAAAGCCCTCTCAATATCACTAAAAGGGAGAGTGAAATAGTATCTTACTCATGTTCTAGTTAGATGTTATTTGCCAGCAACTCCAAGAATGAAAAATTATTGTCTCAATTACTGCATGTCCACTGACCTTTCACCTGATCTGTAAAGAGTGGTACCATGAGCAAAATGGATGCCAAAGAGAAATAACCTAGTGGGACCTTCTGGAGTTGCATCCAAACTAAGTTAAGGTCCTTAGCTAGTTTGTAATGTCCCTGTTCTTGAGATATAAATTTCCATCCATCATCTGGAGACTTGCACAAGCCTTCAAGTAAATTTTTCAAGAAAGCTGTGTTGTTATAAATCTTTTCATAGATGAGAATATCCTTCTGCTAACTTAGCATACAAATGACAATTTTGAGCATGTACACAACTTGGTGGCCAGAATTATTTTTCTGGTATAAACTCCCTGGATACTATTTTGCTTTCGGTTGAGGTTTAATGAGAAAAACCTTAGGAGAGCCTAAAATGTTTAACTAGTCTTGTTCTTATCTGAACATATACAAAAATAGTGCTTTGCTCTCATCATTTACCCAAATAGCTGGATCACTCTAGCCATCTGGGAGGCTAGGATATGAGAACAAAGCCAGCTCAAGCAGAAAAGTCCATGAATCTCTTACCTCAAATAAACCACTAAAAGGCCAGAACTAGAGATATGACTCAAGTGGTAGAGTATAACCTCAAGCAAAAAAAGTTCAGGTACAATACTTAGGCCCTGAGTTCAAGCCCTAGTATCAGCACCAAAATACAAAACCAAACAACAGCAAAAACAAACAAACAAACAAAAAAAAAACAGTTCACTGAAATATACCAAAATATCATACTTACAGTTACTTTTTCAGAACATATCTGACAAAAGCTGTCTTCCTCATCTTGTCCTAGTATCTATTTCACTTTATTTTGATCATTTTGTTAAAACGTACCTTCTAATCTAACAAATACATGTTGGAAATTCTATTTTATTCATCTCCAAATGATGCATTCATCATTCTAGGCATATTTTATGAATGACAAATTCTGCTTCAATTCTAGCCTAAGCTTTCTCTTAGAGCTATATCCAGGTGACAAATGAATAGTCACAGCTCTTACATTAGTCTTATCACATTTATTCTATTATGGCTCTGTCATGTTGACACTGAATTTTATTCTCATCCTCATTCCTTTACTGTCTGCCTCTCTAAAATATGAAATGCTTTCAAGATTTGAACTCCATGAATTTATTCCTAGCAGGATTTTTATGAGATCCCACCCCGTTTCCCCAATATTTTAGGAAAATTCCTATATTGATATGTGCCTTGATCAGGGCTTCTCTGTCTTCCTCCAGCAATGTGCATAGGCATTAAATTCATTTCTAAAAACTAACATTGATCTGAATTTTCCTAAGCAGGAAAGCAATCTTGCTCTTTAGTGACAAGTGTAGAGTAGAAGATAAAGAAAAGCATTTGCCCAATATTAAATAGCGTTAACTGTGGGGAAGAGACCAATGCCCATTAATTTAAAAATTGGAATAGACCTCATGACGTTGATTCTAAAGGCAGAGAGTTGAGAATAATAATGATTCTATCTATGGGCTGGTAGTTTGGACTAGCAGTTAAAGTGCTTGCCTAGCATGCACGAAGACCCGGGTTCGATTCCTTGGTACCACATACATAGAAAAAAGCAGAAAGTGGTGCTAAGGCTCAAGTGGTAAAGCTCTAGCCTTGAGAAAGTCCAAGGACAGTACTCAAGCCCAGGACTGGCAAAAAAAAAAAAAAAAAAAAGAATGATTCTATCTAGCCAGGTGCAGTGGCTCACGCCTGTAATGCTAACTACTCAGGAAGCTGAGATCTGAGGATTACGTTTCAAACCAGCCCAGCATTAAAGTCTGTGAGACTCTAATTTTGAATTGACCACCAAAAAACTGGAAGTGGTGCTGTAGCTCAAGGGGTAGGCTGGTCATCTTGAGCTAAAGAGTCCAGGAACAATGCCCAGGCACAGGAGTAGAGCAGTAGCTTTGAACTGAACAGCTCAAGGACAGTGCTGCCCAGGCCTAGAGTCCAAGGCCCACAACCTACCAAAAAAAAAAAAAAAAAGATTCTATCTGCTTTCAGAAAATCAGAATCTTCTGTTTAATAGTTCAGTAGCATAGGTGGTTCCATCCCTGACATTTTCCAATGAGTTATGGCATGACTTCTAGTGAATTATTCTTAGTTCTGTCAATGAATTAATTGACAATCTTGTTCAACTCATAGGAAGAAACTGTCCATTTTCTTTGTCTTCAAGCACATTTAGTAACAAGCTCCACAAAGCAGTTAGGCATTTGCTAACCAGTTGCCATTTTAAACTAAAAGTTGAGATATTCATGAAGAGAGCATCACCCTGAAAGTTGACATTCATTTTCTTTTCCAGGCTTGTGTCTTCTTTCTCATATTTATGCCTTTACCTACAAATATAACAAGTTTATGTGAAAGATATTTTATTTTAGTCCTGCCACTTAGAAAGCCCTTTATGCATCTAAGATGAATAAAATCACAAACCACAAAATTAATCATTTAATTATAGTGATGAATTTCAGGATATTATTTTTGTTTAGAAGATTCAATTTTCAGCACCTAAAACCACACCTTGTTTCTTTATAAAATTTAAAGAAGAAAAAACTTGGGATTTTACATCATAAAAAGAAAAGTTTCTCTTGGCTTGACTTGCTGGTAAGGAGGTGTGTGAATGGCCTCGAGTTAGACATTTGCAGAGGAAATACCATCCAGATGCTCTAGTCTGCCTTTTCTTGGCAGACAACTAAGAACTATATGGAAACAGAGTCTGCAATCTTTAACAAAAGAATTCTGAAAGCTCTTACCTTTGGAATGGACATTAATTAAAAGAAAGAGTCATCCCTCCCGTCATCAAAGTTTAACTGGTATTAATCAGAGATCATCACATAATTAACACTTTGAACTGATCAGCACGTGGGATTACAGCATGAAATTTTGAGGTGAGGCTAGTGGATGGACATATGTTCTTTAGCAACTCCCTGCCTCTCATCTTTGAAAGAGAGAGAGGGGAAAAAACAAGCAAACAATGAAGCACTCCGGTCTTAATGAACTGGGCAGATTTTGTAGTCGCTGAGGTGTTTGCCATTACATATTGCACATAATGTATGGCACTGTTAGGAGGAAAAAATTGGAGTCAAAGTGGCTGGAAAGTTAGGTCTGCTCTGTAGCACTGTGAGATTGTTGACATCTGCCGAGGTTGGAGCGCTCAGTAAGCAGGAAATGGGGTGTCACTCTGAGTGGTAGTTTACCATTATCCTGGCATCCTAATGAAGTGTCTGCAGTGCACAGAGCTTCTGGATGGCATCTTAACGCACGGCTAAGCAAAAGCACTTCTCTCCCTGTCACTGTCATCCATCTGCCTGCACCCTACTGTAGCCAATGGGATGGAACCATGCTACAATGTGCTATAAGCCATTTAGAGTTGCACATTGCATAATCAGTCCCATCAAATATGTAAAAAAATGGCCATTATTGGTTATTTTCCTCAAACTCTGACACCTGGAGTTTGATACATTAAAGTTAAACTTTCTCAAGTGCTGTTTTGCTATTAATTCCACTTTATCCCACTATGTAAATGGGAATGTGTCGCATTTTCATTGTCTTAAGTCTTAGTAATGGACAGAAAGAGTTGTATGAATATTCATTAAAAAACTTCACTGTGCATCATATACTTGGTGAATTCATCCATTCAAAACATAATGGAATGGTCATTTTTTTGAGCTAACCATTTTTAAGAAAAGGACAAGATCGGTTGTTTGCATCTTAGAGCACATCATTTTGTTTGCAGTGTCTTTGAGATTTTCAATAGATTTCTTTAAAGACACAGGGCATTTCATCAAATGCATTTGCATTTTAAGCTACTTTTGTCAATACAAGATGATTAAATTTGGTATTTGAGTATTACTGCAATGAAATTCAAATGCAGTACATGGTGGAGGATATCAGTAAAGGTGTGTGTGTGTGTGTGTGAGAGAGAGAGAGAGAGAGAGAGAGAGAGAGAGAGAGAGAGAGAGAGAGAGAGAGAGAGAGAGAGAGAGAGATTAAAATACTCCTGAAACTTCTGGATATGCTTTTCAAACCAGTCAGGCTGCAAAGCAGCTGGCCTCTCATGGTAAGAACTGAAGTGGTAAGATAGCCACAAAGTTGAAAAGAGGCTTGCTGTAACGGGCAGGGGCAACTGAAATCTGCTAGATTGGGGACTGGGGTGAGCAGGAGGGTAGGGTTTTATAAACAAAAGGGCATAACATAATTCAGTTGCATCAGGAATTTTTTCACAGACATTAAAACTATGGTAAACATAACAGCAGGAAGCTTTGCACTGCCGCACAGTGGGACGCTCAGAGCGTCTGCCGGAGCTGTGCCTGGCTCCATCCACTGCTAGAAGTCTCCGACTTTCATTAGCACTCAACAATTCAACCAGTCCCTGAGAAAAAGGGAAAAATCCAAACAGCAAAGCCCCCTCACTAATTATTGTAAATGCTCCCAGGTTACAACTTGGGGAGGGGGAGCAATATGGCAGGATGATGTTAAACTCAAACAAAAGAGCCATCCTGATAGTAAAAAATAAAATAAAATAATACAATGGCTCATATTGCTTGATTGTTTGTTTGTTTAAAATCTATATAGTCCTTCATTTTTTGATGAAACAATATGTTGTACTATTAGGCCACCATTTACAATGAAATTTTATTTTGTGGGTTTTTTTTTTAAATTATCTTTAAATAGTTGTATAGTGGGGTTCCAATGCAATATGTCACTTTATGTCATCTCTTTCATCGTTCTCTTTCATTTTACCCATCCCCTCAATTTTACTAGTTCCATTTTCATATATGTAAATTGAATATTATAACTGCATTCTTCTACCCTTTCTCTTCCATGAAAGTTTGGAAGATAGAGCCAATTTGTGTACAACTCCCTTTCACTAGTTAAAACACAGGTGACTTTCACTCCTTGGCCTCCAGATTTGTGCAAGCACATCTCACAATGAGTCTCTGAAATGGATACAGTTTTCTTTGGAAGAAATTTGTACTAACATAAAAATTAATGTGAGAGTGAACGTAAAAAGGTATGTAAAGTGATGCACATTACTATAAATTATGCACCGCAAGTTAAAGTGGATTATTTTCTCCCTTCCTCCAAAAGGACAGAGTTGTTGGAGAAAAAAAATATTAGCCTATTAGCCTTGTTCAAAGGGAAAGAGGTCTGATGTTGATACCCACAAGCATTTAACATGATAGATTGGGGGGGTGGGGAATGATTAGGTTTTATTTTTGCAAAATCCAGACTCTGGTTTCTTCATTCATATCCCCCCAGCTGCTGTCAGCAATACAGCACATCAGTTTTCCTTCATGTGTGAATATTTCTCCAGAACTCATTTGCAAAAGAGTAGAAGCAATATTAAATACCACATCCAAACCTCTTTAAAGCACACAAAGAAATGGGAAAACACATCAGAACTAGACCATTGAGAAAAATCCTCCTGTCAAATTTACTGTTTGCTTCACATGCTAGCATAAAATATCCCACAAAGTCCTGTTTGTGATCCATTTGAAACAATCTTGATTTGCCTAAATTGTCACATTTTTTTCTTACACATTTCTTCCTAAATGTAAAAATGGCAAAGAATTCTCCTCCCTCTTCATTATAAAAGTGCAGAATCTTAGGCTTGTTTATTCCTAATGGAACACTTGAAAAAGAAGAAAATATATAAATATCTCTTTCAGAAGATTAGTTGTCTCAATCTTTAAAAGAGAGGATTTGTTCGTTCTTTCCCCATGGTAAACAAGTAGGGCTTTCACTGAGATTTTTCCATTGTTAAATTAATGCATTTTACTTTAGTAACTTGGTCCCAAGGTTCTAAAGTATCAACCCATTTAATAGCCTTATTTCCTTACTAGGTACTAATAAACACTATTAGGACGTTGATAGGAATAGAATCTCTGAACAAATTTGTTGGAGGGATCTTTCTATTGCATTTTTGAATTACCTAAACCAGAATCTGAAAGATTGTTTCACTCCTTACATGAACATATTTCCAAGAAAAAAGATTTCACATAAGAAATGTCGTAAGTGTTTTGAGTATTTAAACTCAAGCATAAGAAATTTTGTCCGATCTACTGGTAAGTATTCTATTGACAAGGTCAAGAACAGATGGAAGTCTGATTAGCAGGTCATAAGAAGAGTGAGGAAAGAAGTGCATGGGGGGAGGGATGGGTGAGAATGTTGAAAGGGTAACATTGATCAAGATGTATTATATCCATAAGTGCTTTGTTGAATGGCAACTCCTTTCTATAGCTACTTAAAGATAATAATATTTTTTAAGAAATGAAAAAAGAATCCTTGCAAAAAGGAGAGAGACAGTTTGTCAGTTTCAGTTTCCGAAGTACTATGTAGTCCCTTTACAAAATGTACAAAGAAGTCCACTAGTTACAAGAAAGTATATGATATATCACATATGTGATTTTCAGACATGCTAATGAAAAGTGGCCAATATGTTCTAGACAGAGAGAGAGAGAGAGAGAGAGAGAGAGAGAGAGAGAGAGAGAGAGAGAGAGAGAGAGAGAGAGAGGGCAAGTTACGATCAAAAAAAAAAAAAAAAAAACCCTAGGCTCAGCAGCTTTCTATGGGAAATGGTGGAATGTGACTATGTGATTTATAATGAGAAAAGGTATCTACAACATACAATTTTCTACCTAGCTGCAAATAATAATTCATAGTGATGTCCCTTCCAGATAAAAGACCTTTGCTATGTAGGACCCATGTGGTAAAATGATCATGATAAATGTCAGACCAGTGCAGGTAACGGCTTTACAAACCATTAAGATTAGCTGGCTCTTTTTTTCCGATGATAACAGTAACCATGCTGTGACTGTATGTGGTAATAATATCTCAGTCCTGATAAATGCCAGAGCCAGGCAGAGGTGTTTATCATCCCCTGTTCAGAAATGCTGACTAAAGTTACCACATGTTGCCTGTTTTCCTTCTTCTACAACACTCTTACAAATTAGAGAAAAAATGCCAATTCATAAAATTATTTTACAATTCATTTGAAAAGATATAAACTTTTTAAATCCAGATCTTTCAAATCAAGGCAGAATCTTGCAAAATAATCTGGTGAGTCTACTACTAACCATTATCTCCTCTTCAGATACCTTTTTGTTTAAAATAACAGGTCATGGATAAAGTTCAATATGCTTTCTCTAAACAAACAAACAAATAAACAAATTTTAACCTTGAACACAAGAAAAAGTACATCTAAATTTATCTTTTATAATTGTGAGACAGATCCTAGCTTTAAATGAATTTTATTTACATTCTTTATATGGTTAATTTTCTCTTCAATAGAATGAGATAGAGCATTAGACATTTATTTAATTATTATTTTTTTGTGAGTCATGGGACTTGAATTCTGGGCCTGCGCATTGTCCCCGAGCTCTTCAGCTCAAGGGTACCATCCTACTTCTTGAGCCACCGAGCCACTTCCCCTTTTCTAGTGATTAATTGGAGGTAAGAGTCTCACAGTCTTTAGTGCCTTTACTGGCTTTGAACCTTGATGCTCAGATCTCAGCCTCCTGAGTAGCTAGGATTACAGACATGAGCCACTGCACCCAGCAGCATTAGATGTTTTGCAAGAACAACTTCAGGCTTTGCAAAGCATTTGTAGTGTTTAGATTCTCATGAAAATGTACAAAGATAATGCTTCATGTAAGTAGCTACCTCATTATTTGAATTGAATTACTAGTTTATAATCAGGTGCCAAATATTTCAGAATGGTAAGAATTGGAATTTTAAGTTGATGAAACTAGAATAAATTCCATGGAAAGAAAATTTTCACAGATGTGAATTTCAAAGAAATAAGCTAGTCCCTTTTATTTTCTCAGTTACGATAATAAGAGTAATTTTGAAGTTATAGAAATAGTCCTGGCCACCATGTCAATTCCAAAATTACTTCAAGGGAAAAGAAACTCTAGGGTGGACAGTAAGGTTATGCTTTCCTGCAAACGTTGTTAAAGAGTGTCAGAAATTAAAAAATAAAAAAAAAGAGTGTCAGACACGGCCTTACTCTTACATTCAGACAGAGGGGCAACAAAATTGAGGAGTACAAGTTTAAATTAAGAGCCACTTTTAGGATGGTGAATTTTAGGAACTGTAAGCAACCTCAAATACACCAAAGTAATGACCTTTTTACTCCACCCATGCCCAGAAGGTCAATGCATGACAGGTCCAAGGAATACAGTTCCACACACAAAAAAGGAAAGATGTTATTTTGGCCCTCCCTAAGTATATTTGAGAAGAAGTCAAGCATAATGGTTTTTAAGGCCACAAAAATTTCATTAAGTGGCTTTTATATACACTGATTTGTAAAATTCATAAACATTTTGAAATTTTTGGCAAAATGAGTCAACAACTTAGAAACTTCTGGGGTTTACCAATTATGTTACCTCCAGTAAGGAATGCTATAAACTTCATTGATACCTTATGACACAATATTTGTTTAAGACATACTTTATGTTGATCTGATGCTCTAGATTGTAAAAGGACAAAAGAGAGGGATGAGGCCTAGCTTCATATCTGCAGCAGGTTTCACACTCCCCTTAAAAATATCGTCTTGACTGCTTTCTTAGCATGCACCACGCCGTGGGTTCAGTTCCTTCATACTGCATACATAAAAAAGCCAGAAGTGCTGCTGTGGCTGAAGTGGTAGGGTTCAGGCCCTGAGCTCAAGCCTCCAGGACTGGCAAGAAAAAAAAAAAAAAAAGAAAAAGAAAGATTAGAAGTGGAAAGATCCTCCTCCTTAATACTTCTAACAACCTGCTCTTCATGGCCTGTTCTCTTCTTGACTGGAACCAAGATGAGCCTCAGAAATGGTACCGAAATGGCCAGTGAACACACAGATTTTCTTTGTTTTTTGAATATATAGATTAATGCAGTGTCTTGAGCAGAGCTTTATTTGTTTTGTTTTGTTTTCCAGTCCTGGGGTTGGAATTCGCCAAGACACTGTCTCTGAACCTCATTGAAAAATCAAAGAGCCTACCGAGTTTTTGCAAGTAATATAACCTTCAAGTTGTACTGTTAATCGATATTGTCAGTGTCTAAAGCCAAAATAGCCAAGTACATACCAACATTGAGAATATTGTGGAGCAGTACCGGGGCTTGAACTAAGGACCTAGTTGTTGCCTTTTAGCTTTTTCACTCAAGGCTGGCACTGTACTGCTTGAGCTATAGCTCCATTTCTGGTTTATTTATTTTTTTTAATTTGAGGTAAAAAGCTCCTAGAAATTTCTGCTCAGCTGGCATTCAAACCATGATTCTCAAATCTTAGCCATTTAAGTCACTAGGATTATCAATGTCTGGCTAAGGTTTCCTGTCAGTTAAATACAAAAATATGCCTTTTCTTGTCTAGGGGTTCTATAGAGGGCACAGAATCTCAAACATTCAACGCCACATTACCCTCAAGGCCACAGTGATACTCGTTTATAATGGGATGACACTTTTGTTCATCACAAACTGCATGTACACATAAGTTTTAACTGAATGTATTTGGATAAGTAACATTTTGTATTTACAAATCTACCCTATTCTGTGGCATCTTTCTGTTCTTCAGAAATGGCATTAAGAGTAAAATGTATGACTTCCTATAATTATGGAAACAATTTTGTACTATGTGCCATCATATGCCAGGGCAGGAAAAGAGAACAATTAAATAGGAGCATTTTAAAGTGAAGGGAACTTATATTTAGTGAACACTTACTGTGTGCTCATTATGTGTATTGAAAGAATTCTTCAAAATCCTTTGAGACGCATAATTTTTATATTTTTAAATAAAGTTTTGAAGTATCAACTTACCCACAATCATACAGTAGAGAAACATTTTAACCCAATTCTGTCAGACTCCTGAATGATATGCCACTTCTTTTATTTATAGCATGAGTTAGAAATATATGTATATATAGCCATTTATGAGGTTTGAATTTTCTCCTTGAATTCTTCTCAAAGTAAGTTTAACTTACTTAAAGAATTAAACAAATAATTTTTGCTATAGCTTGGTTGAGTTCGCAAGCCCCAACTAAAGTTTTTGTAACTATTATTGTTTTGTTTTGTTTTAATGTATGTATTGGCAGTGGGACTTGAACACAAGGCCTCATACTCCTTGCTTTTGGCTTGTAGTCTACCACTTGAAGCACATGTCCACTTCTAGCTTTTTGGTAGTCAAATGGACTTTTCTTGCCAGGTTTGTTTACAACCATGAGCATCAGATCTGGGCCTCTTGAGTTGCTATGATTACAGGTCTAAGCCACTGATCCCTACCCAAGTTTTTCCATAAAAACATTCTCAAAGATTTGCATCCAGTGGCAAATTATGCTGAAATAAATGTAACACATCAAATATTCTCTTAAGACATACATTTCTGTAAGCAAAATCAGTCACTAAATTCTGAAATGACCCTGGATACAAAAAAAAAGAATAATAACTGTTTTCTAGCAAATATAGGCCTGACAGAGAGTAATTGCCATGATTTTCATGCAGGAAGCATTAAACATTCCAGAATCATTTTTAAAAGCAGAATAGTGGTACTAATGACCTCCTTAATACAAAGTGATATATTTGTCCTTTAAGAACTGTGGAGAAATGGTATAGATAGATCTCTGAAGACATCTGTTACTGGGAAAACCTTGTCTTGTCTTTCTCTCAGTAAGCCTCTACAGCAGCAGGATCTGTTTTGAAATATGAATAAAATGTGGATATAAATAACTTCAGGAAAATAAAGACATAAATGATAAGGCTAGAAAAGTGTCTAGAAGCCACCAAGTCCAAGGTTCTTTGTCATAGAGAACTGTTTTCATCATTGTATAACTTTATCTTATCTTTTTTTCTTAAAAAAAAAGCAATGAGTTGTAAATGTCATTGTTTAATAGCACATTTCATGCAGATAAATGCAAATGGAACTATCAGAAACCATATTTTTGAAAAATGTGCCCTCAGACCCATTAATGGCAGGAGGGGACTATAAAGCCACATTCTTATCATAACATTAAGGGCTATTTCACATGTGGGAGATGTGACTCCACTAAGTAGCATAGAATTGTGAAGAAGCTGATTTACAACAATGATTTGATGTTGTTGGAGAAGATGGGGTCAGGTAGGTGAGGGGTGAGCAGGAAATAGTTTAGAATCATTGGTGTGGAATAGTGTGATAAACCACTGCAGAAAATTTTGTCTGTGGTTGTTGTTGTACAGTTAAAAGAATGAAAATGCTATTTGAGTATAAATGGGGAATAAAAACACGTTAAAGAACATAGCATTGTCATAAAATAAATCACAGTAGAATGAGAGTAAGAATGAATAAAATGAAAAAGCATAATGAAGTATACAATTTCAGAAACTATTGTGTGTTTTGATATAGAATTTACCTAAGGGGTTCTTTCATTCTCCATATAGAAAAAGTTCCTTTATCCCTACTCTTATCCTACTGTAACGAAAAAGAAAATAAAAACAGTTATCTCAAAGTCCTCTCAAATTTTCAGTGCTTCACAATAATGAGAAACCATATGGTAAAGGGGAAATATTAATAGAAATTGCTGTCTTTCAGATACTTACTGAATCAATTGAAGACAGTTGACACATCTTTAGTAAGCTGTGTATGAATGTTAGCTCATTAACCACTCCTGTATTATGTATGCTGATTCCAATTCCTAATATGACACATCAATAAACCAGATCTGAAAAGGTGTCATTTCAATTTTAATGTAACCAATTGTATTTTTAGATGTTCCCCTCACTTAGAAGTGTTTGTGTTATTTCCTGATTTTGCAAGCTATAAAAGAGTAGGTGTGGTATTGATTTGAATGTAATCATACTGCTTTCCTACAACCTTTTCAAGGATTTTCATTGGATGATGTTGAAAGAAAAATAAATCATTCTTCCTTAATACTATTTTAATCTTCTGTGAGCCATTGTGAAACCCTCTCAAACTTCAGCATGACTTACCCACAAAAGTGAATGTTTGATTATCCAATTTTCAGAGGCCTCAAATATGTGTGGAAGTAGAACAAGAAAGAAAAAATATTTTCATGACCTATTCTTCATGATGAATACTTGTTATAGGCAGATTCAGCAACCACCTCATATTTTTATAAAGGTTCTTTCACATAACTTCTCACCAATCAGATCATCAGTCATCAGTCTCTCAGTCCATCACAGAATAAGTAGGTACTAAGTAATGAGCTACCAAAGCAATTGTACCTTCACTGACATTCACTTAGTCCAGAATTAGTAGCTTGAATGTTCTTTGCAACCAGATAATATGCTAAGTGTTAGAAAGGAAAGGTACATTAGACCCAGGATGAGCCTGCAATAAAAAAGTTGATGGACAGTGAACATTTATAGAGTACTAATTTTACTAGTCAAAGTGCAAAGTACAGTTCATACTATCTTATGACATAAAACTACCATTTTAGATATTATTTAAAGAAATTAAGAACTGCATTCTAGGTCACATAGCTAATAAAATTATTATAGAATTCATTGAGGGTCTATTTATTACAATACATACTCTCAACTTTCATTGGTTCAGCAACTCTTTTTTTATTCATTTAATCTATTCCTACCTCACATGCACAAAAAGATACTTTGCTTTATGGGAAAAATTCTGTTTATGGGATAACTGATAAGCACTCACACAATGGAAATATCATATGAAGTGTTGTAGAAGTAGACTATTCTAGGTGAACTTGAATACCACAGAAAGAGAACTAATTTCTCTAGATAATCTTATTATATTTGCCTGGTGGCTTAAGAGAGGTGACATTTTTTAGTTTATAAGTATCACAACAGTGACCTTGAAATTCAAGCATCCCAATTAAACAATGCTTAACCTTTTTTCCAACTCACCCTGACTGAATTATTCTGATTGTTCCCTGAAACTAAATTTGCTGAGTAGAACCATTAAGATCCCTCACTATTTATTGCCTATCAAGATTAATTTAAGGCTGCTACTTCAGTAGGCCTCATTGCCAAATCCTTTTTCTGAGATTTTTGAAATGACTTGATTATCACCATGACCTGAAATTTCAGTGAAATAAAAATGATCTCCTCTTTTCAATTCAGTTCATTTTTCCTTCCTTTGTCAGCCTCATCTTTATTGCTTAACCTAAATTATATACCAAATTTCCAGGTAAAAGACACTACTAGAAACATGAAACATTGTGAAAGTTGTATTCACCTTTTGAATAGATGTTTGTGTGTGTGAGCACATGCATGCATTGTAGGTACTCTTTGTATTTGTGTAATTATTAGTGTGATATTAGATAAGAAATATCCAATATCTTTGTTCTTGGCATATATCAACTTTCCTATATTAACTTGACCTTATGATATATCATAGGTTCCTGTTAAGTACCATGGCACCATATTTTCTTATTTCTAAAGAAAAAGTGTCTTTCATGTTGCTTTTATCATTATTATTCCTTTTTTCCCCACAGAAAAGATTACACATGTTCTAAGCTATGGCTTTATAGCATTCTTTTCTTCTCTTCTTCTTTTCCTTTGTTTCTTTCATTTTCTGTTGTCCAAACCATATTATCTTGGACTTCTTCTATGAATAACTGCAATTCTGAAAGCTTTGACTGTGGGGAGCAGTATTTATAGACCTTTATGGTTTGAGGATGAGAAGAAATGCTTCCAAGCAGAGTTCTACTAAGAAGAGTGCACTCACCAAATACCATTTGTTAGCCAAATACCATCTTTGGCAGAATATCTTCCTATACTTCCTTGTTTAAAAAATGTTTGAATAGGGGGCCGGAAGTTTGGCCTAGTGGTAGAGTGCTTCCCTAGTATGCATGAAGACCCGGGTTCAATTCCTCAGTACCACATACATAGAAAAGAAAACTGGACGTGGTGCTGTGGCTCAAGTGGTAGAGCTCTAGCCATGAGAAAGTCCAAGGACAGTGCTCAGGGTCTGAGTTCAAACCCAGGACTGGCAACAACAACAACAAGAATGAAATATAAAAGGTTAAAATGCTAATAAATACCACAAACATAAAGCTCTAGAAAAAAAAGTTTGAATAGGAAAGGGAAGGGGGAAAAACAAGATGTTTGGGAGGGGGTGCAGGAGGGAAATGGGGACAAAAACATGAGAAGGGGTATCAATGTGTGAGAAGTAATGCACCTACTATCTGGTGAATGTAACTGTAGCCCCTCTTTACATTGCAATAAAAAACATTAAAAATTTTAAAAAATAAAAATGGTTGGAGCTTCCTCCCTTCCAGATGTTGTATTAAGAAAATGGTCAGTTTCTAAACTAACTCATTCTTACCCCATTATATAAACTTAATGGGAGATTATGAATTGGGCTTTTGGAAGTATTTCTTATTAGATACCATTTGGCCTAAATATTCAATACCTATCCATTAAAGCACTGATTCACACAAACTTATTTCTTCACATAAACTAGACCCAGGTCTCATTGTTCCCCAGATCCAGAGATGCTCATTCTAGCAGTATGTTGCACATTTATAGACTTAATTTTCAAGGACATCTCACAGTATAGCCATTCCACTTGCTTTCTGAGAAACAGAAAGGGGAACAGACAAAAGGATTCTAAAGCTAAATCTGCTCTGTATACCATTCTCTGACAACACAATGTCTTTCATTGGCCAGTCTTGGTTACATGGCTGCATGCAAGGATGGTTAATGCATCTTTTTCACTGTATATGTTGCCACAGTGGGATTATTGTTTGATGGAAAAAGAAATGGAAATGGGGTGGATGTCAACTTATATATTAGTTTCCTATAAATCATCTTTTCCAGCAATGACCTCTTTCAAATAGTGAAGTGCTCTATACTAGATGTTGAAGATAAAATATAAAAAGAAAAAATATCACCCAATTCAGTGTAAATAAAGTGTTTAAGTGAATAAATGTTTATACTTTTTGATTGTACAGCCCTGTTTAAACTCTGGTGATGAATTTCCTAGGGTATTATTAATAGAAGCAATAAAAGGTAATCCTTGTTCCAAAAAATAGTCCAAAAAGATTAAATCAAAAGAATAATTGCAATCAAATCATACTCTATGTCTTTGTATATTAGTTTCCTACCAAGTTTGTGGCTGAGGACAGTAGGAACTTGTTACCTTATAGTATTTACAAATACACATCAGTTTTTCTGGGAAAAAACTAAAGCTGTTGACAGCCCTCTGTATCTTCCAGAGGCTGTTTTTTATTTTCTTTTTTCTTCCTTCCTTTCTTTCCTTCCTCCCTTCCTTTTTTTTTCTGTTCCTAGGGCTTGAACTCAGGGCTTGGGCACTGTCCCTGAACTTCTTCTGCTCAGGGTTAACACACTCTATTACTAGAGCCACAGAACCACTTCCAGCCTTTTCTGTCTAGTTTATTGAGATAAACGTCTCACAGCCTGCCCAAGCTGGAATCCTCAGATCTCAGCTTCATGAGTAGCTAGGATTACAGGCTTGAGCCTTCAGTGTCTGGTTTACCTTGCTTACTTTCTGACTCCTCCTCTGGCTTCCCCTTCATCAACACTTTCATAATGACCCGGAGCTCACTACCATTACCTCAGAAAAGCCTCCCCATTTCTTTTTTTTTTTTACTTTATTCTGCTTATAAAGTCTCTTTTGCTATGTGATGTGTCAAAGTCACATGTTCCCAGAACTAGAACATAAATATCTTGGAAGTCATTATTCACCCCATCATATATATGAAAGCAATTGAATACTGATCTTAACAGAAAGGTTTTATCTAAGTAACATTCTTTTTAAGTAGCACTATTGCTGGTTTCATATAATCATGAGGTCATGAAGAAACTCCATAAGAAATAAACAAAGAATATATTTTCCCTTTGTCTTCTGATTAGTACTTTGAGTAGCTAGGTAGTAGACAAAATTCTCTTAAAAACATTCTCTCAACTACTTAAAAGAACCTTGTTTCATTTTTCTTTAATCTTTTTTTTCTAATTAACTGTTTTTTTTCCAGAAAAACAAGACAACAATGCAAGAATTGAAGCTCTAAAGTCTCTAGTACAAAAACTCCCTCTACCAAATCATGACACCATGAAAATACTATTTGGACATCTAAATAAGTAAGTTATAAAGATTTTTCAGTATTGTATTGTGATCATTACTGAAATGAGCAACATTTGACTTTATTACCCTCAGATAAGAGTTTCCCAATGCATTCATTTCATACTTTCCCATATCACTGTTCTAGCTTTTTAACAGATGCCAAAAAATGTGCTAGTAATAGGAAGAACCTACAAGAGAAACTTATAAAGCAAATTGTTTTCCTGGCTTCTTCAATATTCAATAGACAAAAGTATTGTTGGGGTTCTGAAATGAACTACCTTGGATTCAGTTACTAAACCAATCCCACCAGAAATTGGAGATTGTTATTTGAGGCAAGCCCATGCAAAATATTTAGCTATCAAGACTGGCTAACAATAAATAAAACAAATATGGGGATACATGCCTATAACTCTATGTAGAAGGCAGAAGTAGGAGAATCATAAATAAAGACTGGCCCCAAGACAAAAGCAAGACTGACTTGCATAGCTAGTGCAAGACCCTGACTTAAAAACTCCAGAGTAGCCAAGAAAAGGAGGAAATGGAGGAAAAAGAGCAAGAGAAGGATAAGGAAGAGGAAGTGAAGAAGGCAGAGGATAAGGGAGAGAGAAGGGAGTAGGGAGTAACTGGTCTGCCTCACTATGTACTAAGTTCAGTGAGCAAGTATAACCTTTTTTTTAAATTTTTCTGAAATTCAGGTTTCTCATCTGCAAAATACTAGTTCTGATTGATAAAGTGCTACCCATGTGAACAGCAAAGATGTATTTTAGAAAGAAAAAGTTAAATGTAATGATCCAGAAGTCTCTCGCATCTAATAGCCAGTCTCAGCTAGTTGCTGAGGTCCTAGATGCTAGCATCAGACCGCATAATTCTTTGTGAGTCAGTGGGAGATCCACATTCCATTCTAAGTATAAGGCAGAACCTCTGAAAGATGACAAACTGAAAGAATACAAAAGATTGCTCTGGCTACTGAGTGAAGATAAGATTACAAGTATGAAAGCCAAGACATTGATTAGCTGGAAACCATAATAATCCATGTGAGAAATCATGGTGGTTTGAGAAAAGCTACTAGAGAAAAGTAAGGGAAGATAGTTTATAGATAGATCAGGTTGCACTTGCTGGTACCTGCAATATGGTGAGAAAGGAAAGTAGATACCAATGTACCACTCTGGGTTTCTGCAGGGACAAATGGGAAAAATTGCTAATGTGAAAACTGGGGGTGGGAGAGGAGAAGTTTGAGAGTTTAATTTTGAACAGTCTGAAATGATTATTATTTGCCTTGTTAACATGTTCAGCAGAGGCAAAGTGCAAGACAAGTGACAAAGTTTAGTGCTCACTGTAAATGTCTAGTGCTCTTGCACTTATAGAAAAATGGGCTAAAATAGTGATGTTTTCTCTTTGAGCGACTAAACCTCTTTAATTACCTTCATCATTCAGGCTTTGGGATGTCTTTTCTATAGATTTATTCAACTTATCCACTACATACTGTAAATTTTGAATGTAATACTTCCTTCTGCACAAAAAAGTAAACACAAGGGATGTATATACATTAAAAAATGAAATTTGTCAACCAGTCATTCTCATTAAGCTGAGCAGTAACCTTTTTTTCATGTATCCTTCCAGGACTATTCCTAAGAACATATAAACATACCGTGCATGGTTGCTGCCAGTACTAAAGTACATAATAGTGTACATGTTGTTTCACTCCTATTTGGTAATTCACAGATAGCTTTCCATATCATTATACAGATTTGTTTCATTCTTTTTAATAACATTGCATCTACCAGGGTTTGGAGCATCTCTACTTTGCTAGCCTTGCACTGGGGGGACACATGTTAATTGAACACATCATATTTGTTATTCTCTTGTTCTGCTCTCATAAGAATGGATGATTTTAAAGTTCTGAACATCATTTATGTGTGACTCTCCCATCTATCACCTCCCTATGCTAGTTACTATGGAAAAGTCAATGAGGTTTAGTGGAAGCATCTTGGGTTTCAGTGAAATAGAAAAATAGCAAGAGTCAAATCCTTCTGTATTTTACTCTTTCATCATCTTAGGAAAGTAAAATAGGATTATTTAAAACCAACTTCACCATAGCGTGTGGTTATAAGAATTAAATGAGATAATGCAGAATAAAATGCCTGGCATGTGGTAAGCATTCTTGTCTGTTGATAACTTTCTCTCTGGATTCTTATACACCATGAAAGAAGTTTCAGGTGTCAAGTAAATTCTGGAGTTTTTATCTCAGTAATTCTAACTGGCCCAAGTCATAAAACAAATGAAAGAGGATAGTATTTAATGCTATGCAATATCAAGTCTTAAAAGGGTTTTGAGAGGCGTCTATTACAGTTTCAATTATTTTCTTTTTCTCAACCAAAATAACTGAAGTTTAACCAACTTAAGTACCAGCTAAAACTTCCTTAAGGAATACAGAAGGAGGAAGGAGGGAAGGGAGAAAGAGAAAGACAGACAGACAGATAGACAGTTATTCAAGGTTCCTTCATATGCATTCCTCATAATCCCAATACTAACAAATATGATTTTTATCTTTTCTGTATAAATTAGTTGCCCATCATTGTTAGGGCTTTTTAACTGAATTGAAAAGATGGAAGCCAATGCTTTAAAGTAAGATTTAGAATTAGATTATCCTATAACCTTCTTTTAAGGTTTATCACTGTAAATGGGCATACAGTGTGTTATCTGCCAGCCACTAACCTTTCTTGGGTGGTGTGACATATTCCATCCTGCATCAATTTATAAATTGAATTCAATTATGCATAAGTGTGCTTGCACAATTATATCTTGTTAAGCATTGTTTCAAAGATTTTGATAAACAGCCAATTGTGGCATGTCATCGGTGCTTGAGAAGACTAAATAAGAAGATTGTTTAACTAGAATTTAAATATATTCATGTTTGAAAGAATCATTAGAATGTTTTACTTAGTCTTGATACATTTGGTAGTTCTTCAGAAAATTTACCGTCAACACTTTATGTAGTGTTTATTCCGAATTGTTGCAAATATATATATTTTGAAGTTTGTTTAATGAGGATTAGAGAACATAATGAAGTGCCAGAAATTCCACTTGACCTACGTATGCTACATTCAACAGAACAGTACTGCACTTTTGCAGAACTCTGAGTTAAACATTTCCTTCAAAGCACAGTAACTACCAACAAGGAAACCTTAACAAGGCACAGTTGGACTGAAAGGTTGATGTAAACCTTATCCAGAAGATCTATATTTTTAAAGGGATGTGGTTATGTTTATCATAAGATTGTGCAGTAGATGCATAGGCTGCATAGTGTCATGGGTCAAAATCCTCATTTTGAATCAAACTCAAGTTATGTTTCTGTGATTCCCCTGTTGTATCTTCATGCCAGAAATCCAGAATAAACTCTCATCTCAAAATATTATCAATCAGAAATCTTTACCAATGCTTTCTTTCACAAGTGGATATGATAATAGTATTCCATAAAAGGTCCTGCGATCACTTCTGAAGCGTGGTACCAATGCCAAGTTCTAGCCTTATTACATATTTGTCATACATATTTTCCTACAGCCTATATCTTTCAAAAGGCAAGAAAGAGAAGTGAAGACAAAGTTAGTGGGAAAAGATGTAGAAAGATTATTTACTTGCTGATGGGTAATACAGGTTGAGATTCAAAGAAGTTAAGAAATAAGGACTCACTAACACTTTATGTATTATGCAACTGAACTGTTTATATACTTACTGTTTCTGAATCATCTCACAACCTAGAGTAAGGTGAAAGAGACAGATCAGAAAAAACCTAGAAAACCCAATGATAGTTTTTCCACTGGAGTGATAGAAATCAGGTGGAAAGAAATGATCTAAATTTTGAGAAACATTGGAAAGAATAGTCCATAAAAATTCTTTATCACCCATAGGGAGATAGAGGAAGGGGGTTAACTCCAGGCCCTATGATAATTTTTAAAAGCAGAATGTATTTCAATGCTGTAAAATTGTGAAAACAGTACACTTAACAACATTAGAAAAACGCAAAAGGAGATGTAAGTAGGAAGGTATACTTTTATTTCTATTTTTTAATACAAACAGGAGAAAGAGGAAATGGTATGTTAAAGAAAAAATAATGATGTAGAACAAATGCAATTTTGTCAAATGTGTGTTGAATCAAGCCACCTATGTGCTATGGCCAGGAAGTGTCAGTGAATATATTAGAAGCCATATATGCAAATACATGAAGAATGAAGACTGCAGATCTTCATGTGTTTCGAACAGATGATCTTAACATTTTTGTCATACAATAAATAATGCAGGAGGGGGAAGTTTATGTAGATAAAATTATTTATGGGGATATTCTTGTACTAATGGAAACTTGGAAAGGATGGGGAATGGCTTACCATGTAGTTTATGACCTATTTAATTTGTGGAAATAGTTTTGAGTTAAATGAAATCAAGAGTAGTAAGATTTTTATGGACTTAGAGAATAATTGTAAAAATACATAGGAAATTTGTGCATTTGGAAAAGTTGATTCAAATACTTGCTGAAATTTTAATACTTCTTTCTTTAAGGTTTTGAATTGTGAGAACTTTGTTTTGTTTTCTACATGTTTCTTTTTCTTCAGTAACAACAATGTAGAAGTATGCATAGAGATTGAGAGAACAAAGAGAGCAGACCTCAGATTTAGGCAGTCCTGATGTGTGTTTTGTCCGTGTGGTACACTGAAAGTGAGATCTTGGCCAAGTTGCTTAGCACTATGCTTTCATTTTGTCATCTGTCAAATGGAGATCATTGTAGAATCTCCTCCTGTGCTGGAAAGTAGGTGAATACTACTTTCAGATAGCCTTGTTCTGCATGTAGCTATATGGGGCAAAATAAGTGTAGATACTAAATAATGTCTGTTATTTATAATGAGGACAATATGAAATAGTTTAATGAAATAAATATAGGAAAAAAATTGCTGAGCCGTTAGAGTGAAGTTACTCTTTATCCTAACACCAAATCTTTTATGAAACCTTGAGGCTTCCTGATCAGCTTAATCCAACCACCTTTCTGGAGTTCCAGGAGACTGTATTTACATTTCCCAAGCCATGTGACACATCTCTCACATCCCCAACCTAAATTCTATTCGATTAGGGATTCCCAATCAACTTGGTCTTGTCCTCAGGCATCTTGTCCCAGATAATCAGTTCTGAATGTTTTCACCTTCAGATGATGACTCGAGGACATGGTAGGCTCCTCTACCTTATTTTGATGTGAAAGGATTTGGATCTAAATTGTTACTCCTCTGCTACTTATTTGTCAAGGGCAACTAGGGCTCGTGCTCAAATCTTAATCGTTTTGGAGATTGAGATCTGGGGATCTAGGTTCAAAGCCAGCTAGAAATAATTTCTTATACCTTTAATTAGCCAGTATAATGCCAGATATAGAGATGGGGGCTCAAGTGGGAGAGCACCAGCATTGAGTGGAAAAGTCAAGTAAGAGTGCAAAGATGAGTTCAAGCCTCAGTTATTGTCACTCACAAACACACATGTATGCACACACACACACACACACACACACACACACACACACACTTACACACACAGGGTCTTTAGTGTCCTGAGGAAAATTTTTTTCCCTAGTCTAACTTAACAAAATAATTCTCACAATTCTTATACTTATCAAACTCTTGCCATAGATAGGATAGAATCCTTGTTGTATGGAATCTCTGGAAACAAGATAGTTAGAAGGGAGGAGAACCTTACCATCTCCCTCAGTTACCAGTAAAATACTCATAATAGAATCCTAATAACTCCATATTACTAGTTCTGGCCCTACCCTATTGAAGTACAGTACTGAAATTCCTGATACATCTACTATTAGTAAGGTATTCTATTACTGAAGTATGTTCCCATGTGTTTATTCCTAAGATAAAAATAAGGCATGATAATTACAGAAAATTTAGAAGATAAATACTAAACTATTTCCAAACTGCAAAACTGAAAGTCAGCAGATTTACTTGAGGTATGTATTTAGGGAATCAAAACAAGGTAAGATTTTTAAATGTATGAGGGACACAAAAGAATACAGTTCCCATTCTTATAAACAGTATTCTGGGAAAATCATAATGTCTTAATTAATGGGTGACTTTTAGAAATTACTTTTAATTGTGGCATTTCCATGCACAAGTTCCTGGATGTTATCTCCAGCATGCACACACACACACACACACACACACACACACACCTATTTGAGTAAACAAATAATTAAAATTTATTAAATAAACTTGGTTTAAAAATAATCTTGGAAGCATATTTCTGCTGCAGATTTTAGATACAAATGAACATACTTTCTGCGGACCCGCATGCTGTTAAACAAGTTTGAAAAGAGAACTAAAAGTTCCCTCTTTTGCTTTGACTCTAAGAAAATCACCCAGCTGTTCTTATAATTCCAAGGTGAAAAAATGATATGGCTGAATAGGCAAATCTCATGGAAGAATGCCAGTTGAGTGCCTTGTTGAAAGGAGAAACTGTTAAGCTGTGGCTATTTTGTGAGAGTAAACTGATATTTAGTGCTTCTCTGTGGTCTTCATGGATATTAAACAAAACATTCTATAAAAACATGTCCTGGGCAACTTAAATGATGGTGACCTAGATATATAAGAGTTGCATGGGGAAAACAGCGATGAGGAAACTATTCATCGACTCTCTCTTTAAAATGGCACTGTGAATATTTCTGATATTTAGGCAAGAAAAATTAGGTATGGTTAAAGAATGAATTTCAAAGCCCACAAAACTTCACTCTTTTCTCTGGTCTTTAAGAGCAATGGCTGGTCAGCCTTTCTGCTGCCCACCCAAGCCTCTAAATGCTCAGGTCTGGTGTTCTTTGGAGCAGGATGTGTTTTTCTGTGCTGTCCCCTGGCACTGTGCTCTTTTTCTGTACACTTTGGTCTTCCACCCAACCACAATACCTGATATCCAAAGACTTGCAGGCCATGGGTATTTTTACTGGAAATGAAGTCTATGTGCAAATTGTTATTTTCTTTTTTACTTTCTTTCTTCTTTTATTTCTCTTTTCTTCTTTTCCCCCATGAGGGACAAGGGTTGCATGTTGTTTGAAATGAGCCAGAAGTTTAATCGTTTCTCTGCTTGTGAGTCTGAAATGGTACCCTCATCACTTTGAAGAGCTAATGTACTTACTTCCTATGGGCCTGAAATTTCTCAACTGGACTCCTGTGGCAGAATTTGGCCTGGTAGTTAAGAAAATTAATTACTCTGATTGCAAGGGTGAAGCAATAGTTCCCAACTCCCCATAGTAATCATTAAAAAGTCATCTACTTAAGGAGACATCTTGGCACTGGATTTATAAGGTTTGTGAGCTAGGGACTAGAGTTCAACGATCCTTCCCATGGTGTATCCTTGTTCTACAGGAAGATTTTTGGAGATTAGCTTTTAAGTCAGGATTGAAACTGTTACTTAGATCTTTAGATTTCACAATTGAATGGTAGTATTTGCCAACTAAGCACAAAAAAGTAAGTAAATAAATAAAATAAAAATTTTAGAAGATTACTATCCAGTCCATCATTGTTCTCTGTCATTACTAAATGTCTATGTTTGGGAGATATTTGCCTCCCAAGAGGTATATCCTTGTTTGTTTATTTGTTTAAACTGCCCTTCTTCACTACAACTCTTGGCCATTTATATAATGGGGAAAAAACTTGGGAATTTGGAATTGAAAGACAAGTTTCAGTCCTAACCTCAGCCCTTAGAAACTGTACAACACTGGAAATATTTTTGATGTTTTTAATCATTCCTTTTGTTCATGTGAAATGTGTCAAATACATTCACATTTGTGGGAAAGTAGTCAGCTATAAAATTCTCCCTACTCTTTAGTCTAAGGGATTTTAATTGAGTGTCTGCACTATTCCAGGCCTGTAGATATGGGTATGGCAAACACTGGTTCTTGAACTACATCCACCCTGCCTTCTGTTTTTATCAATTAATTTATATTGGAATTCATACACACATAAACACATGCATACACACCCATTCATGTTGCATGCTTGCATACTACCTTGGCAAGAGTTAAACAGTTACAAGATCAAAAGTACTACCTGATCTTTTACAGAAAAGAAAAATAATTACTGATACTAGAAAATGGAATCATCAAGCAGGAATTAAAATGTAGCTCTGAGATGTCAAAGAATACTTCCTTGAGAATATGACACAGGTTAATTTAAAGGAATCCTGCTTTGAGCAAAAAAGAATACAATCTTCATTTATTGTCTGATGAGAATTGGTTCCAGGATATTCTCTCCACATGCTGCAGGTGGTAGCAAAATCTGAAGCTTAAATTTCTTACATAAAGTGCCATAGTGTTTGTGAAAAACCTAGAGCATCCTTCTGTGCACTTTATCTCTAGGTTACATATACCTAGATGCAATAAAGTGATAGGTAAATAGATGTTATACAGTATTGTTTTAGGAAATAATGGTAAGGAAATGATCTGTACAAATTCAATCCAAAAGAAGAAAATATAATGTTTTTGATCTGCAGTGGCTTCAATCTTCCAATACCAGGTCCACAAATACAAATAGCCAACTCTATACCATTGCATGGATATGTGGTAAAGAAATTTCAAAGGTTCTCAAATAACTCAAGATTAGGGCTCATACTTGTGGTCATAAAGTGATAAGGGGAAATGAGATTGAAATACTGCCAAATAATTGTACTGTCAAGAATATCCGGGGCTTTGCTAAAGAGTTTGAAATTATTTATATAGACTTCAGGAAAAAAAAGTATCAAAGGATATGAAGCAAGGAAATAAAAATAGTAGTTGTGTTTCTAATGTTTACAGCTTTTGGGGGTGGAGGGTCATGGGCTTGAACTTGGCCGGGAACCTGTCCATGAGCTCTTCAGCTCAACACTACTGCCCTAACCCTGGGTCTGGGTGTTGTCCCTGAGATCTACAGCTCAAGGCTACCACCCTACCCTTGAGCCAAGCCCCACTTCCCGTTTTCTATAGTTTCCTATGGGTTAGTTGGAGATAGGAGTCTCAGGTCCATTTGTGCATGAGCTGACTTTGAACCTTGATCCTCAGATCTCAGACTCCTGAGTAGCTAGGATTACAGGCATGAGCCATCATGCCCAGACTGTTTACAGCTTTTATAAGCCTAAAAAATTGCTTGTGGGAAGGGTGAAAACAGCTAAGATGCTCATGTAGTAGTCTAAACCAGAGATACCAAAGTAGGTTCTGATGTAATGCAAAGAACAGGGAAGAGGATTGAGTAGCAGAGGAATTGATGAGGCAGATGCTATAGGACATGTTCACCAAGTACCTAAGAAGCTTAAGAAGAAGACTCCAGGATGTCTTCCACATTGATAACTAGCTGAGGGTAATATCCAGAATTTAGAAGCATGAAAAGAATCAAAGTGGAGGCATGAAAGAAACTAAAATTCTTAGGACATGGCTTGATTTGGTATATGCTTATATTCTAGCAGTATCCAGTAGACAAGAAGAAATATACATATGGAATACAAGGAGTTTTCTTGAGATCTAGATTTGAGATTTGTGAGCTAGCAATTTAAAGATAAAAATAGAGGATAGTTCTGAATAACCCTGAGCATGGTATGAGAAGAGTTGAGACCAGATTCCTAGGAACTTCTAACATTAGAGAAATAGATACACAGGAAGGAGTCTGAGAATGATGTGAGCATTGATAGAAAGAAAATATGGCAAAAACAGATCTATTACATTTTATGACTAAAACCAGTAAATAGGCAAAGGAGATCTAGAAAATTCTCAAATATTGGATTAGGCAAATTTTTACCTACTACACAATACTATTCTTACCTTCATCCTTCAGGTTTTTTCTAAAAGTCAAAGAAATAGATACAGTCACTGAGCAGAAATCAAAATGATATTCCTTTTACATACATACTTGAAACATTGGTAAGAATAAAAGCTGAAAATAATTGTCATGGCCCTCTTTGCCATTAGAATATTAGGTCTAGTGAAGAAATCTGTGTCCTATACCCTTAGGGTTCTTTCTAAGCTTAGCCCCAAAAGACTAGAACAGTTTCCTATACATTGAAGATATTCATTAACATTTGTGGAATAAATGAAACCATCTGAAGTATTGAATAAGATGATGATAGTGTAATAGTTGTGTGGTTTTATGTAAGATTAACTTTTAAGGCTGAAAATGTTAGAAAAATATATTTTAGCCTAGGACTAGTTACTATTCCATTTTGAGGTTATTGGATATAAGTTGTCCTAAAGTATACTATTCCTCATCTGATCTTTATCATTGAAATGAAGAACAGAGTGTGTGGGGGGGGAGGGAAATGGGTACCAAGACATGTGAAAGGGTATCAATGTATGTGAATTAATGCACCTTCTATCTGGCAAATATCATGTAACCTTTTTACTAATTACAATAAAAAATTTAATAATGAAATGAAGAACAGATCCCAACTGATCATATAGAAGACAATATTGATATTTACATGCATGTTAAGAGTACATTAAGTAATAATGAATGGGTGCTAAAAGAAGTTGAAGAAGCATTAGTCAAGGGACCTATGGCCACTTGCCAGTCACTCCTAGCCTATGATACTGTTAAAACACTGCCAGTTAACATTGCCAGTGCTTATAATTTCTTGATTATCTGTAATTAGTGATGGGACTTGGAACACAAAATTTTATTTTTACATCTTTTTCATAACCTCAATCCTAAGTAAAAGAAAGTCTATCAATTTTATTTCTTAACAGATCACACCAAAGATCCCCTGCCTATCATTTTTTTAAAAGGTAAAAATGATTCATGAAATTTCATAGTATATTCAATTATTTGCCATCAAGTGAAGAAAATGACAAGAGAAAAAAGAAGGAAAGGAGAGAGCAAAGAAGGAAGGAAGGAAGGAAGGAAGGAAGGAAGGAAGGAAGGAAGGAAGGAAGGAAGGAAGGAAGAAAGAGAAAGAAGGAAGGAAAGGGAAGGAATCACCTTGATTACAAAACTTTCTCCTTTTAAGTGAATGTAGAAATGTGGTTCCTCTGCTTTACAGAGTAGCAAACTTCAAAGTGGAAAGGGAAAAAAGTTAACTAGACCTCAAGTCACCTGATTTCCAGTCCACTTGACCACATTTTGCTCTCTTGCCAATATCAATACTCAACTGCTTTTCCAGGGAAGAAGGGATGGTCTCACAAAGGGGAACCGGATGAGCCAACTGTGATAGCAGCCCTGGCTCGTCCCTTGAATTCCTTTTATTAATTGAACATACGGTATTATCCAAGACTGCTAAATAAAATTGCCTAATTAATGCTAGTTAATGAATAAACCCTATTTACATAAGTTTTTTTTATACAGAGGTATCTCTCCCTCTGTCTTTTCCTCTATTTGTACATTGTTTTTCATCAAAATCATATAAAGAAAAGCTTACAGTTGCTCTTAAAAATTAAGGTCCATATCAATATTCATTAAGGCGAGTGTGTGTGTGTGTGTGTGTGTGTGTGTGTGAATGTGCTCAGATTTACACTTTTTTTTTGAAGAAGCTCTCATTTGCCACCTTCTCCTCTTTAAATGGAAAGCACTGAACCCAGATGCCCAACCACAGAAGATATTCTTCCAGAAGCAGCATCTGGCTTCCTGGCAAGCCTTTCGGGCAAGTTGTTTGGGGAACATTGCTTGTCTCTGGATCTGTCACGTGTATCAGATACCATGGCCTCTCTGGCTGGCATGTCCAGGCAGCTGCCAGTTCCTTTCTGTTCACCTTTAATTCTGAGAAACTAGTTCCTTCATTTTTATTTCTTACTAGCACTAATTTTTTTCTCCTCTACCCCTAAGAATTCCCAAACAAGCCCAATTCCTCACTGCTTTGTGTTGTCAACTTCCTCTCCAGGCCTCTATTTTCTGAACCTAAATAAAAACCTCAGTCATTTAATCTAACATTAAAATAGGTTACTTTTAATAATATTTCTTAGCTGCTACTTGTCAGCAAAGCTCCTTGTAAGCTATGGGGGGAGGGGAAAGGAGGTTATTCCCTGAAAAGACAAACAAAGCGTACCATTCGAATAATTTATTCTGATCTGTACACAAGACATGAAAGAATCCTTGACATTTGTGTATTACTCAGTTAAATCATATTGGCTCCCCACATTCTTGTCTCAACATGAACAAAAGAACATCCTAGGACTGGAAAAGAAGAGACAACATGGCAATGAGGCATTTGCAAATAGGACCCACTTCAGGAAACTAAATTTTTTAAGTGTCTTTTTTTTCTACCTGTTAATACATATATTTTTAATTGTGAAGGATGTTGTGGGGTTTTTTTTATGGATAATTGTTAAGAACACAGAGTCCGATGGTAGCCCACGCAACAGGAAGCAGTGACAAGGTGCTGACAAGTCCAGCAGCATTACCCAGAATGCAGAAGAGAAAGCAGAAATTAGAGCTTCAGGGTGACACCCAGGAATAGTTAACACAGGGTAGCTGCAAATTTCCATGCTTTTTTTCCTCATGTAAGAAAAAGTGCAGATTACATGAGATTTCAGATCTCCCGATTGTAATGTCTAAGCTATGAAGCCTGGACTTTAGCAATGGACAGGAAGAAATCTCTGTGATAAATAGTAATAGCTCAACATACACTTGATTTTGAAATGCAATACAACAAAATCCAAGAATAAGAGTTTCTGGAGATAAGAATCGACAAGTTTAGCCATGGCTTGGGGTCAAGCCACTTCTCTGTCAATATTATCAACAAAACAGTAGAAAAGTAGAAATTTTGTATGCTGGAGACGAAGCTCAGTGGATAAGTCCCTTTCTAACATGCACTAGATTCTGGGATTTATCCTTACCACTATAAAACAAAATAGAAAAGTTTAGAATTTTAACACTTATTTTTCAAGAACTCAACATTTTTGGTTTAAAATTTTTACCCAAGTAAATTTATCATTATATATTATTATTTTATTGTATTTTATTGTCATGATGATGTGTATAGGGGTTACAGTTACATTTGTCAGCTAATGGATACACTACTTCTCAAACCTTGATACCCTTTCTCATATGTTTTTGTCTCCCTTTCCCTTCCCCCATTTTCTCCCTATCATTTTCCTTCCCCCCTTACCTTCTCTATTTCAAATAAATAAATAAGTGTATATACAGTATACCAAGTTACAAAGTCAGATACAGTAACCACATGAGATTAACCATAAGTGAAAAAAATGAAAAGAAATGTCTGCACATAATACATTAAGAACAACAATCACAAAGATAAACCTCTTATTTCCATAACCTAGAGTTCATTATTATTATTATTACTATTATTATTATCAAATACATATTCAGAACTCACACCTTTGTTGCCCTTATAGAGACTCCTGTATCTCACTTCTCATATTTTATCTCCTCTTTTGGGTCATTCCAGCATTCTTTGTGATTGAAGACTTTTCCTAGTATCCCCCCACCCTTCTCTCTCTCTCTCTCTCTCTCTCTCTCTCTCTCTCTCTCTCTCTCTCTCTCTCTCTCTCTCTCTCTCTCTCTCTCTCTCTCTCTGCCTTTTTTTCACAGAATCACATCATCCTCAAACTCTTTCTCTTGACATACACTCTGGAACTCCTCGGTTAAAACATTATTTCCTACATGATCAATCTACTCATTTACTCTTGGAGCAAATACATATTGAAATATTATGAGATAGATGCGAAGATCAAGAGAAAAACAGTGTTATCAGGAAAGTAATAAATGCCTTAAATCTGAAGACATCATTTACCTCCCTGTCCATACCTGGAAGTATTTCTATCCCACAGTTCCATTCTCATTTACAACTCTAACTCTTCTCCTCTTCTGATTCTATGTAACTTCCTGGATGTATAACCCAGCTAATCCTTACCTTCATCCAGTCAGTCCATCCATCAAGTTGAGGAAGTCCTCCCTTCTTTCCCATTGTCAATAAAACATTTTGAGCAATGTGAATCATTTTGTTTTCTTTCCTCTATAAATCAATAGTCTATACATATAGATATATATTTATACATGTATATACCAGATAGATAGATAGATAGATAGATAGATAGATAGATAGATATCTTAGTGTTTTCTTTTCTGTAAGTCAATTTTGCTAACTCATTATTTTATTTTACTCCTTGATTTACATTTGTCTCTTATGGTATTTAGGATATGAAAAATAAATTACCCTAAAGAAATTTTATCTAATTTCACTGGTCTATCTGTTCTTGGGTATCAAAGAAGAATAAATGTGTTTATGCATGTAGTAAAAATACATGTGAAGTAAGGCTTTTACCTACATCTGACTTCTTTTTATTTTTTCCATTCGTACTTGTTTTTTAGCAAAAGCTTTACTTCCCAGGAAAATTTCCTTCTCACAAACATATCTTTCCTCCCAAGAGTACAGTTCTCTCCTCTTGGCTCTCTGCTCACCCACTTACTTCCTTCTCTTTCATTTCCAGCTGTCATTCTTGAGCTCTAAGTACTTGCATGGTGGGAAACTTTATCAGAAAAGGATTCCATTCTCTCTTCCTCTTGGTGCTATGTTTCCTGTTTAGGGCCAAACAATAAGGCATTTTACTAGCTGTTTACATGTTCCACTGCAGTTTTTTAATTAGTGGAAAAAGAAAATTAAGATACGTGTCCTGTGCTTGGTTTCTGACTTTTATCCTCCGTCCATAGTACGTGGAACGCAATCAGTTTCTAGAATGCTGAGTCCCTGAAGTAATGCTTTACTTCCCTGGCCATAATAGGAATTTACTCTTCTTCTTGAAGAGAATTCGCTTTTCATTTTTCCTCCTTCCCATGAGCATCAAGAGGAAGGCCTATTTTATCTGCCCATTATCATATAGCTTTATAGTCTCTGCATGGATTCTGTATGTATACATAACCTATAATGAGTTAGGTAAGCCTAAGAGCCAAGAGAAACTAAAGAAATGGTCCCTGTGATATTCTAGGAATTTTTGGTACTAAGGCAGTTTTAGCCAAGAAATAGAGACACAGAAGCAAACAAGCATATGATTGCATGTGTGTGTGACTGTGAACAATGGAGAGAGAGGGATGAAAAAGATGACCAGAGAGGCATTTGTTCATCACAAATACAGCCACCTGAAAAACACCAGCTAATTAGCAGTCTGCAGCCACACAACACAGCACTTTAGTACAAGAAGTGAACAATGCTCTACCTAATTGAAACTGCAGAGCAGACTTAGGTAGGCTGCATGCAATTACACAGATTGGAAGTCAGCCAGGACACAGAGGTTAACAATCCCTTCACTCACAAAAAGCACCATGGGAACTTTAATGACCACAAGTAGTAAGGGCTGCCATCCTGCAGCCCTAAAGGTTCACCATCTCAGCCCAAGTTCCATCAGAAGAACTTAGTGGTACCAAGTAATTGGCAAGAAGAAGGAGAAGAAGAAGAAGAAGAAAAAGGAGAAGAAGAAGGAGGAGGAGGAGGGGGGGGGAGGAGGAGAAGGAGAAGGAGAAGAAGGAGGAGGGAAGGAGAAGAAGGAGGAGGAGGAAGAGGAGAAGGAGGAGGAGAAGGAGAAGGAGAAGGAGAAGAAGAAGAAGAAGAAGAAGAAGAAGAAGAAGAAGAAGAAGAAGAAGAAGAAGAAGAAGAAGAAGAGGAACAAGAAGAGGTGGAGGAGGAGGAGGAGGAGGAGGAGGAGGAGGAGGAGGAGGAGGAGGAGACTGCCTCTATTGGCCCTGTGTACCTGTGTAGTGTGACTATTCACTTCATTCAGGAAACAGTTTTGAGTGCTGAGAGTGGAAGAATGTTTGATTGGGCAAATGGGTAGATAAACTGATTGTCAATGGAAAGTGAGAGATTTACTCAATCTTCTGTCCCATAATCATACTTGAAAGGAGTTTGAAACTTATACCTCAAATCAGCTAAGGAATCTTGTTCTGATTCAAGAAGTTTGGGCAATGTCTGGGCCTAGTTCCCAGGGGACAGTGCCACTGCTCTGGAGACACAGAATCCAAGCTCTTCAGCAAAAGAGAAGAAAGAAGTTCTACATGAATTGAGGAAGCAGAGGTTGGGAAAGACAAACAGAACTTGAAAATAAGATTTACACCTAGAATTACCAAAGTTCCCTTATTTGTCCTGATTAAGCAAAACCATAGAGAATCTAAAACAATAATACAATCCAGACATCACTCTTTGAATGACTAATACAAGAGGTGAAAGACAGAAGGGGATATGACCCTTTTAGCGAACAAAACATCTATATTTCCTTACCATTATTTCCACTCAATGGGTAGTGCTATAGCAGCCTGATGCCAGCAGGGTCTGTTCTGACCACTAAGGCCCAAAACAATCTGGCTTTCCATATAAATCAAGAGATGACAAGATGGCAGTATGCAAACCTTCAAATATTCACCATGGACAGTGAAGTGAATGATGATTTGCCTTGAAAGCTTTGTAAAATGAAACCACAGCCATTTTTTAAAGGAATAGGACATTTTAATAATATATTATGCAAACAAGGTTATTGCTGTGCTACTGAGGCTTTTGTGATAAAGCCTGAATAGACTGTTAAAGACCCTTAATTGTTGGCTGGCTTAATGATTATATTCTTTATCTACTTATTTCCTAAGTGCTTTTTCTTGAAGGATCTACATATTTTGTGACTTCTTAATGATAGAATTCTCTTTAAGATGTTTGAGAAGAAATACACACACACACACACACACACACACACACGCGCGCACGCACGCACGCACACACACACACACACACACACACTTAGAAAGCAAGACTCAATCCCTACTAACCATTATTTCTCTCATTCAGAAATTCTAAAATTGCACTGCTAACTAGAAAAGACTTAACTTTACATATTTACTGTCATATGTACTTCTTCAGAACAGCTGAAAAAGGCATGTAAATTTAACATATCACTTAAAACATATCATTTGAAATATTCAGCTACCTAAAGCTACTACGGTAAAGTACTTGTGTAAGAAGGAGACTATAACTGTCCAGCAATAAATTAACTTATGAGGGCTTCCTTTATCCTCCATACTCCAGTAACAAGCACTAGGAAAATAAAAAGAAGTAGAAAGTCAAAGAACCTGCCTTTTAAAACCTATTCTTCTAAGAGAGGAAACAGCACTTAAGAAAAAAAGAAGGTAATTAACTGTTAAATTGTAAATGTAGCTGATGATTCAAATGGGGGGAAATAGGTTAAAATAGTTGAGCAGTCTCTAGTAAAAAAAAAAATTGGAGCTAAGTTAGGCTTTCAAGATTGATTTGGAGTTTGGAAGTAAAAGGATGTTCCAGGGATGGCACAAGAAAAGCTGTGTATTAGCCAGCATCTGCACATGACAGCAGGTGGCAGTAAAGAAGGGAAGCCCCTAGTAAAGGGGCAGCAGGCAGGTAGGATTGACAGAAAATCTAGTGTTTCAAACCACAGGAGCAAGGAAGTTTATTGAGCAGTTGAAGAATGTAACTTCTGCTCTTAGTCTTTGAATATCTTATGCAATTGTTCTATGTATTTGTTACATGTAAAGAGAATTTAGGGGTTGAAAGGTCTGAAGGAGCAGACTGTAATGAAGCTGGAACCCAACAATTATCTGTATCAGCTAAAAGCAACTAGTGTTGATGATGGGCCTGGTGGGAAAAGAGGGATCCAGAAGAGACTGAGATTTCAGGGCATTATTTTTGGGTGCTTTTGACATAATGCACAAAAGAATGAAAAAGTTTGAGGCTGTTCCAGAGGATCCAGTATGTTAATTAAATGGAGTGGTAATTCCACTAATAAAATAAACATCTACATACTCTTATTGAGCATCAACTCTGTGTCTGGTATAGTTACAGGAGTTTGTGATATAGTCGTAAATTTAACAGAAATCTCCTTGCCTTCAAGAGGTTATATTCAAAGCCTATCATATGGATAGACAATGCAAATATATAGCTAAAAACCAATCAACATGTTAAACAAGAAAATACCATAGCATGTTAGAAGCTGTTAAAGAACTGACAGCTTGAGAGGCAAAGATGATCAAGCAGGATAAACAGGATTAAGAACTCTATGGGAGTGGTTTACAATAAAATTAAGGTCATTGCAAGAGACCACATTAAGAGAGTGAGAGTTAACAAGAGACAAGTCAGAGCATTGGTGTAGGTGATTCCTAGGATCAATGCATGCATGCAGCCCTGTAGTCTATGTTCTTGGTGTGTGAGGCTCAGCAAGGAAAGGAAGCCTATCAAGGAGAGCAGCAAGAGGAAGAAAGGACTCAGATCTTAGTAAGATCAGAGCACTGTGCTTGGAGAGCATTGCAAGTTTTTCAGAGTTAAAAAGAAGAGGGTACCAGGAAGAGTAAACATGTTTGGGGGTGGGGGCTGAGGAATGGAAGGAGGAAGGGTGAGCAAATATAGTCATATTGTATAGTCATATAGTATATTATGTAAAAACTGAACCATGTAACTTTAGGTATGGACAGGAGGGAAGAAATGAGTTAAGAATGAAGGAATGACACTGACCAAGGAATATTATACTCATTACTAGACTTAAGGAGGAAGAAGAGAAGGAGGAGGAAAAGGAGGAGGAAGAGGAAGAAGAGGAGGAAGAGGAAGAAGAGGAGGAAAGGGGGGAGCCAGTTACAGAAGCTTTAAGCAGGAATGGCTTGACCTAATGTCAGTTTCAAAAGATATGTAAGTTGGAAATACACTTAAGGTGAATAATGGTAAACATAGGACAAACAGTTTGAAGGTTATTTAAATTATCTAGCTACTGATCTCATTAAAAAGCCTCATTTGTTAGTGGAAACTACTTCATGCATTTGTCCAGAGTAAGTTGAAAGACTAAAAGACTTGGCTGCCAGCACAGCTTGAATGTAAGAACTAAACTATTGTGATATCTCTCTCTCCCTCCCTCCCCCCCTCTCCCCCCCCCGTCTCTTCCCCACTTCCCTGCAGTGTTTAACAAATCCAATGACATCAAGAAACTTAAAGCTAAGATTATACATATTGAGGCTGTTCTGTAAGTTTTACAACTGAAGATTTTATGAACCAAAAATATTTTTAATTTCATCTATGTTGAGTAATATTGAATTGTCTTATCCTTATTCCCTCAATAATACATTATGGTAACTATACTATATACAAATGCTATAGTATTTGCATTGTAGTCATTATTATAAGTAAACTAGAGGTGATTTAAAGTATAAAAAAGGCTATGGAAAGGACTTGAGTATCTGCGGTTTGGCTATCTCAAGGACACCCAAGAACTAGTCCTCCAAGAATAATGAGGAATGACTATACAGTCATAAATGTTTGTTATTATTAAAATACATGCAGCATCTAACCTTAACACTCAATCTTGCATTGAATTTAAGAGATAGAACAGAACCAGATATCTAATGTTTATAAACTGGGTCTATGTATCTATAATGAGAATTAAAAGCCCATTATAAACAGTTAAGTACTAACAACTTGAGTTGTTTCCCCCCACACCCACAAGCAATTACTGCCAATAGGTAATTCAACTCTGCCTGGTGCAAAGCACAATTAGTTCTTCCTCATATGGATGTTAACTTTTATTCCTTGACAGTGGGAATCATTTTTTTATGTACTTAGTGTCCCATGTAACTTGCAGAGATTGGAGAAATAAGAGATATTTAATAAATCAATTTAGCAAATGGGCAAAGTCCATGATAGTAAAGAAGAAAACACAGGTCTTGTGTGTATATGTGTGTGTGTGTTTGTGTGTGTGTGCATGTGTGCGCACATACTTATATGCAGGTAATGGAGCATAAATTCAGTGCCTGAGTACTACCCCCTAGCTTTTTTGCTCAAGGCTGGCACACTGCCACTTGAACCATAGCTCTACTTCTGACTATTTGGTGGTTAGTTGGACATAAGACTCTCAGAGACTTCCCTGGCTTCAAATCACAGTCCTCAGATCTCAGCCTCCTGAGGAGAATTAGTTTTTAGAGTAAATATTTCAAGCCACATTCACCAAGTATTCAAAATACAACAAGAAGGGTAGAATTGAACACAATTTAGGGGAGTAGGCCAGCAAGAATCACCAACTAGTAAAAGGGAAAAAGTGAGAACGTAAACAGCTAAATCAGAATCATCAGCATTAGTTAAAAAAAAAAAAACTTGGAGCATCATCAAATAATTTCTTCTCCAAAAGGATCCAAACAAATTTCAATTAGCTGCCATTTCACGTCAGAACTCTCTAATATCCTTTTATCAAATAACCATATTCAAGCACAAAGTTAACTCAAGTTATTTATGAAAGCTTCAAGATTCAAACATTTCTTATGAATTATCAGAGGATGATAACTCAGTGTTCATTTAGTATTAATTGTGTTTTTTGATTGCTACTAATCCACATATGATAATAATTGTTTTTAACCAGAACATTTGCTTAGTCAGAATCTTTTAAATAAAAGTTCTACTGGGAAGCTACACAGAGGGCTATTTTTCCAGTCTGTTTCTAAAAACATACTTAGAGCCAGTCTTGCAATGTACCTAGCCAATAATCTCTACCTCCTTTCCAAAGCCCACTTTGTGTCTTTTTAACTGACATTTTGGAATTCACCTGAAAATAACAATTTGCCAAGATAAAACTTGGCCTGTGAAGAAGACACCATATTCATCACCAATCTGGAGAAAACAACAAACTGATTTCTTTTAATTTATAATGATTTTAACAGTTATTTTAATCATTATCACAATTCCAGGACTGTACTTCATTCCAAGAAAAACTAGCCTATAGGCAATGAAGAGTTAAAACCAGAGTTCACTCTCTCTGCCCTATGTTCTTGTCTTCTTATCTCAGCCCCTCCTTTCCTGTGATACTGCAAAATGAATAATGCCTTAGACATAGATTTTGCAATTCTAATATTTGAACAGCAAAAGATACCTTAACACCTTCAATCAAGATTTTTTAAGGCCTCTTTTAATGTCAGTGTCAGAGTTCTGTGAGAAATAATTAATAGGACCAAAAAAGGTCTATGTACCCATCGATTGCCAGGGAATTTATGCAGGTAACTCATTAATGCTAGAGTGGGTTCTGCATGTAAATCCCACAGCTTCAATAGGGAAATGGGACTCAGCGATTCTTTTACCCCCTATAAAAAACACAAACAATGACAAGTATAAAAGCAAAGAACCTGAATATCTATACAAGCAGCTATAAGGCTCATATAAGATTTCCATTTATATCTTGTCACCTCTTCTGTTCACATGTATAAAATATGGGACAATTATTTCAACAAACCTACCCATATAAATCAACACAGTTCTGCTGTGGGACGGCTGGGTGTTTAAGGCATTTAATATTTCAGCATCTCCAGATTATCACCAGGATCCATTTCGCTTTGTGGTCAAGTGCATGATTAGCACTGTGACAGGATATTGGCCATTTTCTGTGAAGATCTGCAAATCCTAGTAAACAAATACCAGTTGGAAAAATTAAGAACAAGTCTGTGGACTGGAATGCACCCTACTTGTAATGGGAACAAAAAGCTGGCAATCAAATCTAAAGAAAAAGCTAAATCACAGCAGAATGACCTACTTTAAGGCATTTGCCAAAGAGGCAGTGTTTTTAGACAGCTCTTCTGAAGTAGCGTCTTTCTGTCTATGCCATCTGCAGATTTATTACTCTGCCTGAAAAAAACAACCAAAAAAAAAAAAGGGGGGAGTTCTATTTGAATGATACTAAGCCTGGTCTACAGGAAAGATTCCAGTATTGTGGGTACCACACCCACACCTACTGATGTGGTCCAAGGTTTTGCTTTAGAGGCACCTAATTAAGAAACCCTGACTCATTTACATGGAGACGTTTGATCTAAATTACACTCCAAACCGCACCAAATTGGGAGCATCTGTGAATGTGAAATGTTTGTTCCCTGTGACGGCTAGAACAGGGCTAGCTCTGGACGGCACATGTTCAAGTGACGAAAAATATTTCACATGTAACGTACTTCTGAGACCCACTTTTCCACTAATAATTCATAGTGAGCCTAAGCAGTATCTGTACTTCCACAATTATTTCAGGCTGTGAAAAATTATGTCACTAGCTTTTTTTCTACAGCTAAAAAGAGGTAGAAGACCACCCACTTTGTTGTCATTGATAAAAAGCCTTAAGTGCAGCCAATAAGAAAAAGGCAAAGTTGGGTAGGGGTAGAGGCTGGTTATTAATATATATTTATATATATACACATATATAAAGAGAGACATATGTATATTTTATACACATGTACATATATATTATATCCTGATTTGGGGATCCAAAGTTCCCTATGGGGCTAAGTCCCAAAGATTATTGCCCATCATTATCACTGACTTAACATTTTCTCCTACTTGGCTTGTTTGTTCTCAGCAATGTTTTGCCTTCTAGCTCCCACTGATGCTCTATTGTGTACCCCAAAAAAGACAGCTCCTAGTGGTGAGATATTGACAGGTTACAGTGTAGATTATCTGCAGTTAGAAGACATCTGGATGCAAGTTTTCTTTTTTCTTTTCCACCAGGGAAAAATATCTAAGAATGTAAAAAGAAAACATTTCTGCCATTGGATGCTATGAACAGTACTGGGCACATAAAGAGTGTTGGATTTCAAGGACAATAAACAGAGTTTTACAGATACACTTGGCCCAGCACTTGGGTGGTACCTGATGGCCATATTACCTTATGTGGCCATATGCACCCTGTATTTCAGCAAGATTCCAAGGAACAAGAAATATGAAACAAAACAAAAATGCCAGCTTCTTTTGTCTAAGGAAAATAATAATGCATTTATCTGATTGCTAGGGGTTTTTTTTGCAGTAGCTAGAATAAGATTTGAATATATTAGTATTTTCAGCAGTAGAATCAGGATCTTGGTTAATAACTTATGTATGGAGACATAGATACACTTCAGACAGAGGTAAGGTTTTCAGCTCTCATGTTGGTAAGACTTAGAGAGATCGAATGAAAGGGGCTGTTCTCCCAGAGTCTTTGTTGTGGGCACGCATTGTGACAGAATGGAGCCAGAGTTCTTCTGGTTGTCTACACAGCCTGGATTCAATAAACTGTTATATATGCATATTATGACAATGTGGTCAAGGAAACCAGATTTTTTTATTCTACCTTCAAGTGTCTATGTAGCCTAAATCTGGTGCTTATTTTTCTTGTCCCCATGCAATATGTTAACATATTCATAATTTGATACAGGTTATGTTCATTTTATAATTAAGGTTATGGACTTGGTTGAGAAAGCATTTCAGACTATACAGAATGAAAAGTATTTACTGTACTCTATAGTGTACTGTAAGACTCAGTGTAAATTTGACACGGGATCATCCTAGACTTGTATACCATAGGGTTACCCTAACAAAATGTCTCTGGTTGTATGGCAAAAACAACAGAAATTTATTTTCTCACAATTTGGGAGGTTGGAAGTCCAAGATCAAGACATCAACAAGGTTGGTTCATTTGTAGGCCTCTCTGCTTTCCTGCAGATGGCCACTTTCTTGCTGCTCTGCCCCTTCCTATAGTCTTCCTTCTGCACTTCTGTGCCCCTGTGTGTGATCAGAGTTCTTCACAAGGAAGTACACAAGTCAAGCCTGGGTTAAGGCTCACTTTTGCAACCTCACTTCAATTTAGTACCCTCTACTGCCCTATCTTCAAACACAGCTAACCGCAGCCTGGCTACAGAACTGGGAGTTAAGGCTTTGAGGGGGAGGGAGGAGTAATAGGGATGTAATTTAACCCATAGCATAGAACAATAGAATATCAGTATTCAGGTAGCTGATATGCCTCCCAGAGCAATCCTTCCTCCCCCCACCAAGTAAAGCCTACTTTTATTTTCAAGTCTGTAATGGTTTGCTAGTATGCTTTTCAGTCACTTCCTCCATCAGTGAGAAACAGTGATGACTTCTGAGTATTAGGGGAACAAACAGCCATAAGACGCTTCTCACACCTTCTGTAGACTGGAAGGAAGCCACTCTGTGTACAGTAAGCCTTACCACAGTGCCCTCCTGAGCCCCACCCTTCCTTTAGGGACTTGGGTCTAGAGGCCTAAGTGCCTCCCTCTCCATTACTGCCACCCTCCATTAGGAACAGATAATGCAAGAGATATCACTTTCACAATAAAACATTGCACTTACACCGCACCTTTCAACTCAGCATTTCCAAATGCTTTAAAAATCATTATTATTTTTATTATTTATTTGTGGAATCCCAGCAGTCTACTCAGCACTGGGAAGTGCAGTCAAAGCCACAGAGCTATGGTCTCAGTTACACAGACTTAAACCTTTACTGAAGTTTCCTCTTGATGTGCCAGTAAAAAAAAATCTGAAGGTAGATGTGTGAGTACACATGGTGAAAACAATAAGAAAAGAAATACAGATCTCAGTTACCCTGCTAATCATATACTTGAAGAAATTTAGAGAAGAGTTGTTGATAAATGTTTTTTCTACTAACCTAGATCTAAACTAAGAATAATAATAAACCATGAAAACATGCTCTAAACTTTAGAAAATGGAAATTAATTTTCTTAAGGTTCTCTATAAGAACATATTTTAAAAGAATGTAAAAGCAATGCAAGAAGTAGATATAAATCTTTGCTATACTTATTGTTTGCTGGCCACTAATTCCTAGGTCAAATCTTATAGACACTGAATTTAATAGTCTTTCATGAAGATGATGGATTTCTGAGAAATTTCAGTGGCCAAGCTCATTTTACAGCAGGGCTGTTGTTCCCACTCACTTTTGGTTTCCAAATTTTTGTCATCATGGCAGTAAAAGATGTTTCTATTAAAAGACAAGTATTGTTGTCCAGGACTTCTGTAATATGAATGTGTTATATGCTGCTTTAATGCTAGAACCTGGCCCCATGTCTAAAGTAGACATTAAGTATATATTTGTGAGATTCATTAAAAAAATTTTTTCAGAACATTTTACAAGACAGTCTCAAAGAAGTTATAAGTTAAAAATGATCTCAACAAAGCAGAAGTGTTGCATGTTAATGAAAAACCTGAAGAAATAATGGCATAGATTTCTTGAGATCAAAATGACAAAATACTTTTTTTTTTACAATTTATAAGTCAAATGTTGTTTGGACTGTTCAGAAGGTTAGCCAAAAAGTTTTTCTGGAAGAATAGGTTTGGGATGGTAATGAGAGGAATCAAATATAGATAAGTATTCTAGAACATGGGGTAAGTCCTTGGAGAAAAATTCGAAGAACAAAAGTTAGTGATTGAACTGTAGAAGGACAAGGGGGAAGAAAGTCAGAAAAGTAGAGCTATAGATTCTGTTAAATGTTTGAATGAAAGGCTTCCAAAGAAAGTGAAAACTCTTGGTACCCGTTTCCCTCCCCCCCACACCCCCCACCCGTCTTGGTTTTCCCCCCTTCCCTATCAAATTTCAAATATCCAAATACAAATAAATTCAATTTATCAGATAACAAAGTGAGATACTATACCAATATGAGATAACCAAGGGACAGCAAAGGTGATGAGAGACAACATAGTACATTAAGGACAACAATCATTCATTATATGGCTTTTGTTTCACTATCCTGGAGGTCCTTTCAATTAGCTTCACATTATATGTCCTTATGTATCAAGATTTTGCTCTATTGCAAATCTCTGCTAGTAGAGCCCAAGGTTTCTACTGATTATGACGAATGAGGGAAACCATGTGAAAGGGTATCAATGTATGTGAATTAAAGCACCTTCTATCTGGCAAATATCATGTAACCCTTTTACTAATTACAATAAAAATAAATAAATATATATATATATAAAAAAAGAAAGTGAAAACTCTCAGGTACAGAAAGCTACTCTGAAGACTTGAAAGGAATCTTGTTGGCCATGTGACTGGAAGGATACTAGTAAAGGAACTCTGGAAAAGATGTGACACCCTGAGGCCATAATGAGGATATTTCTTCTTCACGCACTTCTACTGAGTGCCAGCTCTTACCTTCTGCAGTTTTCTTCTATGCTCTGGTAGGAGCTCTGGTGACTTACAACTGTAGCTAAGCCCTAGGAACTACAAGAGTCTAGCTACTGCCTACAATTATATGTCTCACAGTGTGTAAGAAATTGAACCACAAAGGGGCATTTCCTGTGAAAAAAGGAAGGGGCACAATATTTCTTTTCTACCATTCAAAATTGGTAGCACAGAAAAACTTGGCTAGTCTGTGTTGGGATATTATATATTCTAAGCCTATCAGAGGGTGAGTAATATAAAAGAGAAAAGAAGGGATGTCACTTAGTAATGGCAGGCATCTCAAAACTCACAAAACCTAGACATAAAGTTCAAGAAATGGCATTCTAGAAACTCATGGCTAGAAATGGAGTTCAGAAGAATCAGGCTACCCTGAATTTAAACAAAATGAGTCACATTGCATGATATCCTGTCCCATTATATTTTGTATTTATATCTTATACACTGATATTCCAAACTATAGTAGTGAATCTTTAAAAATATGCTTGGGAGTTTAAAATCAGGAAGTAGTAAAATGACTTCACAGAGAAACACATATGGAAGATTTTTTGTTTGGGAAGGAGTTTTTTTTTTTTTTTTTTTTTTCCTGGTTCTATGGAATTTCAGCGCAATCAACACCTACACCACCCCTTTAAAAGAAGAGAGAGAGAGAAAAAGCCTTATTTTTTTTCCTAATGATGTAGTGTCAGAGAATATCTTGTAGGCATCAAAGTTTTTCTACCAATATCCAAAGGACAAGTAGAGGAACAGCAGCCACAGGAGGAACAGCTGACCTTTATTCCCATTTCCAGGAGGAAATCGTGGATAGGATTATTTTTTCCCACAAAAAGGAAGCTGCCTAATCTTCCAATTTCAAAAATGAACTAACTTAAAATGTTTCCACATCATAAACTACACAGCATTTGAGATCCACCTGATTATTCTAAAAGATTAAATACAGCTAGTTTTTAGAATCTTTTGTTTCTTATAGGAGGGCTTTCCCTTCTCAGAAATTTCCAGTACTCCATTGCTGCAGCCTTACCTGGAGCACTAACTCTTACTCATGTATAAAAATGGACTCAATCCATGAACTAAATAAATTGTATTTTCTCCTCATTCATGCCCTCTGTCTCAAACCTCAAGACTTCATTCATATTTTTCTGTTCTAGTCAAGATTCTCGACGCTGTCTGTCTACCCCTAGTCTTTACATTCCTTCAAAGGTTTTGATTCATTCAATATCAAGCTCTTTCATTAGCGGATCTGAGATTAGGCATGGTGGCTCACAACCTGTAGTCCCAGTTACTTAGGAAGCAGAGATCTGGAGAATCACAGTTCAAGGATAGCCCGAAAAGCATTGAATTATCCCATTCCCATTTCAACCAACAAGATGGAAGTGGTGACAGGTATTTCTGTTGCCTTTGGAGAAAGCCAGAATATTCTTAGAATTTAACAATAAAGTCAATCACTGGACACTTACTTCACAGTAATATGACTTATGGCAAATTTGGCTGACATTGAGCAAGCATGTAGATCTTCAGCGCATATTTGTAATGCTCTGTTATATTTACTCCTTATCTTCCCTACACCTCTGCTTTCTTATTCAATTCAAATATGTTTACACAGAAATGGAAGAGATGGGGGCCGGGAGTTTGGCCTAGTGGTAGAGTGCTTGCCTAGCATGCACGAAGACCCGGGTTCGATTCCTTGGTACCACATACTTAGAAAAAGCCGGACATGGTGCTGAGGCTCAAGTGGTAGAGCTCTAGCCTTGAGAAAAATCCAAGGACAGTGCTCAGCCCCTGAGCTTAAGTCCAGGACTGGCAAAAAAAAAATTAAAATTAAAAAAAAAGAAATGGAAGAGATGGATGGATAGATAGATGATAGATAGATGATACATTCCCTTGTTTAATAATTTGTGAGTGTAAATCAGATTAAGAAGTGTCTTAATAAATTATAAGGATAAAATTAGTGTTTAGATCTACACAGTAAGTTTATAAATGCTAGCTGAAATAGTATCAGTAAGTAATTCACAGTTTTACAAGAACTTTTCATAAACTATGGCCCCACGATTGTGCAGTATAGGGAGGATCGAAACTGAGATTGCTTCCAAGAAAAGGCTGGGATAAGTAGGATTTCTTCGAGTTTCTTGATGAATTAATATCCAGCAAGCAATAGGGGAAAGGCTCTTCCTCTTCACTCTTTATTTTGGTTTCTGTATGGAAGGTATGGATTCTGGTGTTTCTCCCTGTTGACTTCATGGAGCTTCGTGATGTTTCCTAGTGGAAAGGGAGGCTGAGAGTCACTGATCTACTCCAGGCATGTCACATGAATAACAGTAATAAAGAAAGCCTTTGTCTGGGATCTTTCTAGTTGTAAAGGAGTAGTGAGTGGAGGTGACTGTGGGTTCATGGGAACAGACTTAGCTCAGTGAATGAGCTATTGGCAGGAAGTCAGTTAGGAAAGGGAGAACACTTCTTATCAAATGGTCACTTCCCTCTGCTCCCACAGTGAGTGTCATTGTCTGAGATCAGTCCTCAATAACCCCTTAAGAATTGTCAAGCATTTGTTAGCAATGCTGAAAAGGATAGGTATCTGATTTGTTTTAACTGCAGGCATGTGTGTGACCAAATAAAGCAGATCCCTGAAGAGTCTTTTTCCAGATGTATACACGGCATTTGTACTTTATCAGAGCCCATTTTGAAGAGTGAAGGCCCTTCAAAAGTAATAAAATCTGTGTAGATGAAGAGTTTGGTACTCAAGAACACCTCCTTCAATTCCTAGTTATATCGATGTATGGTGCCTTCAACTTCTGATTTTAACTGTAGACTAGAAAAATAAAAACTGCCCAATCTTGTTTTTCAGAAAATAGGATGGCAAATTTAATTTAAAAAAACTATTGTGTAGCTCACATTGGCAAGAAAAACTACCATACATTTTCAGTCAGCAGCTGTCTGTAAATTTATTCAGAGGAAAAAGAAATTTATTTCCATTTCTTTCTTTACTCAATCTATCAGAATATCCACTGGGTTTTCTTCTTTGTTAAGGGTATTTTCCTCACTTTACCTATCATGGTAAATATACATAAAGGCACAAAAGCATACAATAGCATATATATTCCTTGGGGAGGAGTTGAGCAACATCTAAGACTGAAATTCTTTTTTTTATTTATTTTTATTGTAATTAATAGAAGAGTTACATTATTTTTCCAGATAAAGGGTACATTTCTTAACAATTATTGCTACCCCTTCACATGCTTTTATCTCCATAAGACTGAAACTCTAACAGTCTTAAAGTATTTAAATTCAAATGGCCACTGCAATATAAATTATATATATACATATATATATCAGGTAAAGTTCTTAAGAAATTTCTGTCTCAAGAAAATTTCTACTCAGCTAGAATTTATCTTTACAAACCTCTAAACATGAACTTACAAAGCCAGGAAATGCAAATAATTCTTCATTCAAAACTTCATTTGCTTCCACACTGTCTAACCCTCGTTCCTGTTCCTACTTGAGGTTGATCTTTTCCTGAAGTCTCCAGTCTAACTAGCTAGGATGGAAGCACAGCGCCTGCCTCAGTGTAGATGCACATGAACAATAAATTCCCCTTCAAACAATGGCAGTCCTTTTCTTGTCAGAGATAGCCAGGGGCAGCAGCAAAGGGCGTACAAGATCCATCATGAGATGTCCAATGTCAATGTGTTCTCCCAATTTACTTACTGACCTTCAGCTTGCAGCCACACTCCTGACCCTTGCGAGATGGAGCCTAAGGGGGAAATGGCACTGAGTACCGATTCCTATGTCCTGTTGTTCTGTGGTCTCAATTAAGTACTAATTAATTACCACTGGCATCCTTGGCATTGCTTGTCAAATTGCATTTAGGAGTATCTTTTCACTGGTTAAACATCAGTGGCCCAAAATTCACAGCTAAAATTCCCTTGTGCTACTCTTCTTTTTGTTTTTATTCCCCCTCTTTTCAAAACTATTTAAAAATCCAGCAAGCATATCTATAACCACTGCAGGTAGCTTTCAAGTACAACAAACAGGAATGCATATTGTCAATTTTGATGAATACTTCTTCATTAATAAACATCCTGTTATTCGGCCTCCACCTGCAGTCACTGATGTTGCCTGGAATCAATTAACTCATATAATTTGATTTATTTTACAAAGACATTTTGGGATGTGTTGTGCTGATGATAAAAATCCTCTCTGAGCAGTTCTTGATTGTAAGTTAGATTGTACCTGAAAGGATTTCTGTTTCTATATGGTTTTGTATATGTGAGGGTGTGTTTTACAAGTAAGTAGGAAGAAAATATTCCTTAAAGAAGTTTTGAATTAAAAAATTCATTTAAAAAAACATCATGGGGGGTATTCCTCCTGAACATTCTGACTTTATCTGTAGCCTCGTAAGTAATACATACACTGAAATACTATGTGTCCTCTTCCTTAATCAAACCTTTGTGTTGAGCAGATTAATGCATCTTCCTTTAAGCTAAAGAACAAAATATGTTGCTAAGCATCAAAGTCAAAATGTCCGCTAAGACAGAAATTAGATTCAGCTTCATGTACGATTTTGTTTTGCTTTGCTTTAGATATAAATTCTTCTTCTCTCCTAAACATTCACAAGGCATTAATTTTCGATCAATGCATTCAATCCCAATTATGGAAAATATATCTTAGATTTCTATAGGTACTTAAGAAATACAACATTTTGTTCAAGTGACAAGGAAAAAAGGCAACTCAAACTATTTAGGCAAAAGAGAAAATCTGTTGGGTTATATAACTGAAAATGAGATGTGACTGTAGGATGACTAGATCCAATTGCCATAGGGCACTCTCAGGAATTTTCCTTTTTCATTCTCTAAATTCTGTTTGCCTCTGGGTTCACTTTGTTTTGACTTAAAAAAATCTTTCCTCCCAGCAGCAGCATGGCAGCACTAGGATTGTATCATATTGGTTTAGCATCCTCAGGGGTAAGTAAGATTTGGCTGTGGGAATGAAACACTCCCAAGGAATCTTTCTTTTTGGCCTGGTTTGGGGTCCCTTGTTTATTTCTTGATTATTCCTGATCTGTTCTCTGTGGCCAAGGAATGCATGACTTTATTAGGCACGTTTGGAACACAGTCCCATGCCTGAGCAAACTTTAAACACAAATGTGGAGACAGTTTTGTCAAACTTCATCTTACTGAAAGGAAAAAGCAACAATGACTGAAAGATTCTCTCTCTCTCTCTCTCTCTCTCTCTCTCTCTCTCTCTCTCTCTCTCTCTCTCTCTCTCTCTCTCACACACACACACACACACACACACACACACACACACACCACAATCCATTAGTTTACAATTGGAACTGCATAATCTTTTTCCACTTCAAAAGCTATCCTACTTCTGATGATACTAATAATTAAGTCGTAGAAGTGAAGTTTAATTCACGTAAGAAGCACCAATGTGTATAATTGGAGAAAGTTACCTATTCCTATTTCCATTTTCTAGCAAATCAGCTTTATCTTATCAAGAAAATTAAAGTAAAATCCACTTAGCCAAGTAAAGACACAAGAGTAGAGTCATACAAACCCATACAGAAAAGCAGTGTAGTAACAAAGGATAAGTGTTTGGAATGAAATAGATGTGGGTTCCAATCTCAGATATTTTACTAATTAGTTGAGCTCTCATTCTCTGAGAACCTCCATATTCTATTGGATATCCATATTCTATTAGATATTCATATCTAAAGCATTGTTGTATTATGATAATTAAATAGGTAATAAAAATATATTCCCAATCAAGTGCTATCTATGCACATAATTAATTTTTCAAATAGTTAATAGTTACTACTATGCATCCCAAATGAGATAATGCAAGCAAGTCAGCTTTCACTGTGTCATGCATATAGTAAGTGCTCAGGAAATGGTAACTGTCAGTTGCTGTCACATAAAATATAGCAAAGAACAAGACATAAGAATAGTAAAATTTAAGAGCCCAACCTATAGTTGTTATGTCAGACCAATCACCATCCTCAGAGGAAACTCTTTTGTAATTTTGGATACAACAGAATTTATCATTCTCAAAGAAAGTGTTCCCAAAGCAACTCTCTTCCTTTCTGCTCTCATATTTCATCAGTTTACATAATATTTAATTAAATTACATAATTACAATAATAAGTACAACTGGCATAAACTTGTTTGGGGAAACTCTCCTGGGACTCTCTTCTAGTGGGAACAGATGTGCACAGTTGAGAGTCATTAACTAGTCAGGAACATTCAATGTGTCATGGACATTGGTCAGTGTATTTTCCAGAGAGCAGGGTAAATGGAAATCAGCCAAGAGAATACAATCTCCTGTGTTCTTCTACTGCTCCTAGTTCTTGAAGGTTTGCTACAAATTTTACATACTTATTGGTATTTTAAAAAATCTCTTTCCATAACTACTATGTTCAATACTCCAAAATCAGCTTTCTTTAAAATAATTATTGTGAATGTGATGCACAGAATGGTTGAGTACATTTCCTTTTCAACAGTGTCATTCCCTCCCTCATTATCTCCCAGTTTTTCCCTTCAGGTCTCCCCTCATTTCAACATAGTGTCTGAGAGTTTAACTGTTGCAATGGTTCACCCTTAATATAGTTTTCAGAATCAGTCTTTTTCTGGAGTTGTATAAATATTTGGGGCAGAAAAAGAAAATGGTAGAATATAACGTGAATAATTGATATGGTTGAAATCAACAAGTCTTAAATATTAGGCCATATATTCATTTCTAAGTGCTATCCTAGAAACTTATTTCACAGATTGGTTAACATTATGAACTATGTGACCTCAAAGGTCACTAGACTGTGCTTGTTAACTTTCACTTGGTCTTATGACATGACCAAATATCTGACATGATGGGGTCTTTCTTTCCAGTCATCATGCTAGCCTCATAAAAGTTTTCAAAAATATATGTTGATAGCACTGCATTCCTCAGAATAAGAGTGCTCCAAAAACAAAATGCATTGGCATAGGGGAAGTAATGATACTGTGTTTTCTCAGGCAGCACAGTACTCATTAGGAGCTGAACCATAAAGAAATCACATAGCTCTCTGAGTGCTCTGGAAGTTAAAACTTACAGGATCAGAATATGTAAGAAGCTGCAATAACAAATCCGTAAGGAATAAATCTTTAGCTAGCAGTTTCTGAAGTCAGTTAGTGTCCTAAACAATAAAGGCACAGTCTGGTTCTTAGGTGTTTGCATGAAAAGTGCTATTTTCCCCAATAATCCTAGAATCTTTGCCAGTTCCCAATCCTGAACAGGATGAATACTGGTTAAAGGGATGTGATCATTTCCTTAGACTTGGAAAACTTCAGGCTTTTGCTTAAACATCCTGAAGAATACATGTCACCACTACATATAAGAACTACACTCTATATTTTCATTAACAGTGACTGCATTGGTGTAAACAAAAACTAAAAACTAGGGGCCAGGAATTTGGCCTAATGGTAGACTGCTTGCCTAGCATACACAAAGACCCGGATTCAATTCCTCAGTACCACATACATAGAAAAAGCCAGGAGTGATGCTGTGGCTCAAGTGGTAGGGCTCTAGCCTTGAGAAAACCCAAAGATAGTGCTCAGACCCTGAGCTTAGGCCTTATTTTTATTTAAAAAGTAAAAATAAATGAAAATAAAACCTAAAAATTAGTCATTACTTTTGTGAGAAAAAGTGGTAAGTAAAAGGACTATCTTGATAATCATGAAAACCTTTAAATAAGGTTACTAGAAAGTGACTTTCTTCCTACCCAAAGACTAGCTTGTTTATTAAGAAGATGACATTTTTACCTTATATACAATGGAATGCCACTGGAAGTTTTTAAGTAACAAAGATTGATACATAAGAAGAAACTAGCAGAATATTTTGAAAGGCTTTGGGTCCTCTTTGAGAATCTATTTGGAAATGTGAGAATGGAGCAAAAGAGTACAGCTTAGAAAAAGGAAGATTCTTGGAAAAATTGAAATAAAAATGTCAAACTCCAATAACAGAGAATGATGAAACAGGTGCACTGATATGTGCATTGAGACTCCTATTTACAACTACTTAAAGAATATAAATAATAATAGTAGTAATAATTAATTAATTAATTAAAAGATGGAATAAAAAGAGAAAGTTAAGGTCTCCAGTAATCTTGTTGGGATTCAAAGCTATATTCTGGAACTCAAGTTGAAATGACAAGCAGAACCAAGCTAAAAACCACATGCTGTATCACAGCAAAACCACTTAGGAAAACTGTCCAGAACCAGCTAAGTTGCTGCCTCTTTGAATCACTAAACTGGATCCATGCACTTTATAAGAATGCAGGATATAGTTGAAGCAGATAATACATGGCACTTGAGAAATGGCCTTTTTCAGTCTGCAAGATCATGCCTCTTAAGTTCAAATAAAATCTGTTCAGCCCATCCTCTTAAAATTTTTTTTTAATCATCATCTCTCAGGATATCAGGGAGGGGTCATTTCCAAGCTGATTTTCTGGAACTGATAAACCCTTAGTTCACTTGTGCCTTACCACTTGTTTTCCTGTTAGATTTATTTTCCAGCATCTCACTCCAGCCATATTTGTAGAATTTTACTAGAGTCACAGAGGTTGGAAAGCTTAGATCACATCCAGCCCACAAGGTAGTAAAGTTTGAAAATCAGCATCCTGGTTACTGCAATACTTTCATTCTTCTTACTCATTCATTCCCCTAAAGAATTTTCATTTCTGTTTGGCCTCCAACATCTCACCATGTCACTCTTCCCTGAATACCACTTTCATCGTCTTTCCTTTTACATACAATCTTCAGAAGCCCATTTTTGTATTTTATACTAAGAATTTGGTTCTTGTTTGCAGTCTGTGCTCTAAAGATTCTCTTCTCAGTACCAAAATGGACCATCAAACTGCTTTACTAAGTACGAAAGGAGTACAGGAGGTTTTTCTTTCTTAATTGGAACTTTTCGTCAAATATCAAAGTATCACTTTCCTTAATATACTTGAATCTACGTTCAATATGATTATATCTTTTATTAACGTATGTATGGATTGCTACGTCTAAATTGATCGGTTGTTTACTGTGCTATCCTGTATGCATGGATCCTTCTGGATACCACGCTCTAATTGCGTATTAGAAACAACAGACATGTCCAAATCCATCTCCTGACTTTCTATGACAAGTAGAGATGTAATCTCACCAGTGAGGCAATTCCCTTGAGCCATTCATTATACATGCAAAATTATTTCCCCAATTGAAAAAATGCTACTGAAGAATTTCACTGCAAACTCCTGCAAAGAAATTTCTGGGATAGCAGTGTGGTAAACTGCAAGAGAACTCTGCAGTGAGGAGCAATATTCTTCCCAGGCTGTTGATGCCATTTGAGAAATTTACATCTTGAAACAGTGTCATGGTGGTGATAACAAGTGTAATGTCAACGATCTGCCAGGTCTGTCAGTTGACACAGTCCCAGGTAAATCAGGAGTGGTGTCCTGTCTTCTTGCAAGATAAATGAGGGCACCAAACTGTCAGTGGCACTGTAGCTATTTAGTGCCTTAAGAGAAAATGAAATCCTTTCAGGAAATGATAAGTATAAGATCTACTCAGTTTCCTGTTTGAAAGACATATTTTTGTGCTGGAGTACTGATTTCAACTGCCTGTTTTTTTCTCAAATGTATAAACCTTTCTACCCATTTTTTCAGACTATTAAAGTTGTAATTTTTAAAGCAAGAAAGAATTTAGCAGTTTTATTCAATATACCATATTATTTTGGAACATTACAGCATCCTGTCTATCATCTAATCCTCATGTTTGTCTCACTAAAAATCAACAAGTCAAACAGCAACAAAAAGATGAAAAGGTCCAAATAAACTCACCATCACTGGTCGAGAGTAGTTCATCAGCGAATATATTAAGAACATCACCTGAGCAGGTAACAGAACATATGGGCCTGTTTAGCGCATTAGTAAACAACATCAATAAAATCTAATTAGATAGCTTTTTGTTGAAAACTTTCCAAAGAAATGAGAAAAATAAAGCTAACCTAAAGAAAATATTTAAAATCTCCCATGGAGCATGCTCAGAGGCAGCATTTTAACTTCTTTTATTTTTAAAATGCTCAACCATTTTCTTCAAAAACTTGGCTTGATCATCCTGATTCAGTGATAACTGAAGTCATGCCAACTTTGATGCTTTTAGCTTCAGCTGTTTTAGAGCTATATGTGATCCCCCCAAAAGGTTGGAATGACTTTTTTTTCCAGAGTGAAGAAGGAAGCATATGTTTTAACCCTCGTGTGGCTTTTTTTTAAAGGATGAATTAAAATCCTATAATATTTTATCTTTAGGCAGAAAAAAAGGCTTAGATTGAAAGTTGAGGAGATGTTTTTCAGAAACTGAAATGGAGACTTGGGCCTCCAATAACTTAGGCTACTGGCTTTTCTCTGCCTTACCAAATACCCATGGCGACTTACATGTCTTATGCTGCTTTTTTTTAATGGCCGTGGAACTGAGGCAGCTTGGAGACAAGCAAGAAGAACTACGCACAAACTGAATTTCGGAACATCAAAAGACCGGAAAAGCTAATATGCAGAAATGCATCTTGAATATATTTTTCTATTCAGATACATGACATAATGAGAAACAAAAGTGAACTTAGAAAGCTTTAATCCACCTGATGATCTGATTTTTATTTACTTATTTATTAATTACTCTCATTTATAGAAGCAGGGCAGGTTGGGAGGAACCAACAAAGAGGCTGAGTGATACCATATCCTGCTGACAAACAGGACACTCATTGAGAGTTGATGGGAAAGGCTTCTAAGAGCCATGTCTCCAATTCTTTATTACTGATCATGCCAATTTTTTTTTCATATCTTTTTATTGTAATTAATAGAAGGGTTACATGACATTTGCCAGATAGATGGTGCATTAATTCCCATACATTGATACCCTTTCTCATGTCTTGGTCCCATTTCCCTCCCCCCACCCCAACCCCTCATCTTGTTTTCCCCTGTTCCCTATCCAATTTCAAATAACCAAATACAAATATATCCGATATATCAGATAACAAAGTGAGATACTGTAACAATATGAGATAACCAAGGGACACCAAAAGAGATGAGAGATAACATAGTACCTTAAGAACAGCAATCATTCATTATATGGCTTATGTTTCTATATCCTAGAGATCCTTTCATTTAGTGTGCTACTATATGGCCTTTTGTATCAAGGTTTTGCTCTATTGCAAATCTCTGCTAGGAGAGCCCAAGGTTTCTACTGATTATGACAAATGAGGGAAACCATTGAGCCTAAGCTCCTTTGAGTCTGGATTACTTCACTTACTATGATCTTTTCTAAGTCTTTCCATTTCCTAACAAATGGGGCAATGTCATTCTTTCTGACAGTAGCATGGTATTCCATTGTGTACAATTCCATTGTGTACTGAGGGGCATCTAGGTTGGTTCCATATCTTTGCTATGGTAAGTAGTGCTGTAATGAACATTGTTGTGCTGGTGGATTTAGTATGTCCTTGTTTCTGGATGATTGGGTAAATGCCAAGTAGTGGAATTGCTGGGTCATAGGGGAGCTCTATGTTTAGTCTTTTGAGGAACTGCCATACTGCTTTCCATAGTGGTTGAATGAGTTTGCACTCCCACCAACAGTGTAGTAGTGATCCCTCCTGGCCACATCCCCTCCAGCATCTGGTGTTATTAGGTTTCTTGATCCTGGCCATTCTAACTGGAGGAAGGTGGAATCTTAGAGTTGTTTTGATTTGCATTTCTTTTATGACCAGAGATGTTGAGCATTTCTTCATGTGTCTATAGGCCATTCTTGTTTCTTCTTCAGAGAAGACTCTCTTTAAGTTTTTGGCCCATCTTTTAATGGGATGATTGTTACTTTGGAGATTAGTTTTGGATTGATTCAATTTTTTGAGCTGTTGATATATTTTAGATATGAGGCCTTTGTCTGTTGTATGGTTGGTGAAGATCTTCTCCCACTCTGTAGGCTTCCTAATTAGTTTACTAGCTATGTCCTTTGCCATATAAAAGCTCTGCAGTTTAAAGCAGTCCCACTTATCCAGCCTCTCTCTTATTTGTTGTGATTCTTGGTCCTTATTGAGAAAGTTTCGACCTGTACCAAGGAGGCCTAGTGTATCTCCTATTCCTTCTTGTAAAGTTTTCAGAATGTCGGCTTTTACCTCCGTCTTTGATCCATTTGGAGTTAATTCTAGTACAGGGTAACAAAGAAGGATCCAACTTTAGTTTTCTGCATGTGCTTAACCAGTTCTTGTTGAAGAGGCTGTCTTTCTTCCATTCTATTTTTTTGGGTCCCTTGTCAAAGATTAGGTGGGTCTGTGGTTTAATATTTTTTCAGATTTTATTTTTTACAGAATCAACTGGCCATTGGACCTTCTTAACAGGCATCAGAGATGGTAAAGAAAGGCAATAAGGAGGTGTGGAGTCAAATATAAAATATTGTCCACCAGTTTATGTGTGGATCTCTGGGTTCTCAGACATTGGCAACCATTTTGGAAGGTTTATAGACTTTACAAGGCTGGACTTAGCTGGAGGAAGTGGGTTACTAGAAGTATGAATTTAAACATTGTCCTCAACTCCTTCATCTATATCTTTACTTCCTTTACCCTCCTTCACCATATTTCCACTGCCATGAGGTAATACCCAATAGTGTAGGCCCAAGAAAAGATGGACTGAGCCCTCAGAACTCATGAGGAAAAGTAAATCTGGTTTCTTATAAGTTGTTCTTTTTGGTATTTTGTTGGTAGCTATGCAACAGTAACACACAGGGTCATAGTGGCAGATACTATCATCATCCAAAGGTAAACACAAATCTTTGTGATGCAGGAAAGTCTTCTCAAGTGATTTCCAGTAAACTTCTTGTAGACACAAACCTGGTATGTGAAGTAGCATCTGACTTCAGGTGGGAAAATATCCCACATTGCTACAGACGGAAACACATGATATAGCACAAATGCTTTCTGATCAGATATAGGTTATTTTTGATTGTGAAAGAACAAGTCCAGAAATTGAAAGTATCAATTTCAGTTTTTCAAAGTCATAATTCTTACTGTATTCTGGTAATATACCCAGACTCTGAGAGAACAAAAAGAATTGGTAAAGCAATGACAAATGTCTTGCTCTCTCATAATGTCAGAAGAAATATGGGGGAGGGGGGACAAGAACTGAAACCAGAATGAAAGGTTTAAAAGGAATTGAGTCTATGTTTACAAAATGATTCCAGTTCTGGGTGAACTGCCCAACTCAACCAGTTGCTTTGGAGAAAAATGCCTAAAGTGATGAGTGAGGTGTTTTGTATCCCAGCCTCAGTTTCCTTTATTCTCTTCAGTGTCCAGTGACAGCCAATTCAGAAAGGAACCTGGCCTGGAGGCTTGTCAGTAATAAAAATTGAAAACATCTGTGCATGTAGCAACTGTGGGGAGTCAATGTTGTTCCACGATTGAGGGAGCTCTCTGAGAGCAAAGCCATAACCATGACTGTGCTCAGATTCTCCTTCACTGACATTTCTCACTGCCAGCTGTGTTTTATTCTCCTGCCAGGAAAGTAAGAGGCCTTGGTCTCTGACCCAGGTTGGGGTTAAGTGAGCTGAGACTGGGTGAAGGAGGGGGAAAGACTGGATTACCACTTCAGTAGAGTCAAGAGATTTCTGATTGGAACCTAAAGAGACTAGCAGCTGAGGGGAAAGAATAACAAACAATGTACACCTCTGAGGACAGAGAACAGAATAAGAAGAGTTCAGATTCTAGACCCAGGTGACCTGTGTTTGAATCTTGGCATTTTGGTTTGACACCATGAAGTTTTCACCTTTAAAATGTGAATAACAATAATATCTATTTCATATGGTTACTGTCAGGAAATACAAGATAATGTGCTTCAGTGACCAAGGATTGAGTATATTAGCTCCTTTATCAAATGGAATATAGTTTGCTGTCTGGATAGGCCTTTGGGGAGTCTGAAGGCAGAGAGCTTCCCATGGGCCATGATGCTGCCTTTGTGAATAGGGACCTCTGTTCTAGTGGTGTCATATTGTCTTATAACGTTACCATGTCATTGCTGCTAATGCTGCTCAGCCTACTTGTGGAAGTCTTGTGTCTGTGTGGCTGGGGAGGTACTATGGCTTAACTTCAGGTTTGGATGTTAAGAGCTATATCTCCACTACTGGCATTTTGATGGTTAATCAGAAATGAGTCTCATAGGCTTTTCTGCATAGACTGGCTTCAAACAACCCTTCTCACACCTCAACCTCCTCAAAAACTAGGATTACAGGTTTGAGCCACTGGCCCTTAAACTTTGCCAACCTGTGCTGTGGACTTCCTTTTTTATCCTCAGTAGCAGCCTCTTTGTCACTAGAGCCACACTTCAGGCTTTGCCAGTTTTCCTCAGGCCTCTGTTTCCCTTCACCCTCATATACCAATGCCTTGTTCCCTACCTGAGTAATGTGCTGGATTATCGGGGTCTTTCGTCCCCGGTCCCTCTCGACTAGTAGGAGGGATGGGGTGGATGACCAGCAAGAGGAAAGGGCCCACTGACCTCCCGCACTCAGCCTTCCTTCCCCTGAGCACGAACAGAGCCATGCAGCTTCATCAAGGCAGGAAAATCTCTCTCTATTCCTCAAATCCTTCCTCCTTATATTCGGTGCCGTAGCCTATGGGCACAACAGGTGGGCAGAACAAAAAAATCCACGTGTTTGCCCCTACTACAGGTCTCAGCAGAAAGTTATTAGACATGGCATTACTCGGCCCCCAACACTGGATCTTTCAGCTTTGTATTGAACATATGAAGGGGATACATGATCAGAAAATTTCCCATAATTATTATTTTAGCCAACTGAGGAGAAATTCCAAATGGATAGTTAGCAAATATCTGACGGAAGAAAACAGCAAAGAAATGAAAGAAAATAAAGTTCTTAGTAGAAATATTGATTGTTCTCCTTGCCTGTAAGAAGAAAAAAAAAACACTTTTGAAAAGATGAGCCAGTAGAGTTAGAATGAAAATGTAAGCAAAAAGGCTATAAAGGACAACATTTAAAAATATCAAAGTATCCTGATTATTTCATTGTTTAATATATCCTCTGTACAAATTAATCACCCCTGTAAACCGCATTAGCAGGCACATCACAATTGTATTTATACTTGTGTGATGTATGATATCCACTTGGAAGCTAGAGAGATTAAATCCAGCTTGCAAATAAACAGAATATACTCCTAGGGTGGGGCTTAGGGCCTGAGGAAAAAATCTTACTCAACACATGGGTGGCAAGAAATAATACAAAAGGAGAAACTTGGGAAGGCCACTTTGTCTCATTAGTCAGGAACAGTTCTGTATTGTATATGTATCCAACATAAACACTTGGCTGAGGATGTTATTCCACTGACAGTGTTTGCCTTTCCTTATGGTCATCAGCTGGGGGACTACCACTACTTGGCTGAGAAACACTTCATCCATAAAGAAAAGCTCCATAAGTAATAATGAGTGTGAGTTTGTGTTCATTGCAAAGCAAGAATTCAGATTCAACAAGAGAATTTTTTGTCCAAATCACATAAATCATGCTGTTTAACCTAATTGAGCTCTATAAATCAAGAGTGGTGTGATATTAGTAATTTTCCTAAATAAGGAATTGGAATGAGGCACCGCATAAGAATACAAATGTGTAAACACAAAATAGATTCCATTGACCCTTTTTATTCAAGCAACCTTGTTCATCTTCCCTGTCTCTGTAATCACTATTGTAGTAAAATTATCACTTAACTGCGGACATTGCTACATGTTTTTAACCACTGAGAATGTATTTGTCCTTTCAATGACTCTCTTCAGTATTCATACATGATCATGGAAAGCTCTTATCTTTTGATAAGTATAAAGGCAGAAAAATCTAGGGAGGGAGGAAAATGTATATTTGCAAAGGCTATAGAGTTGTAAATCTATACATACTAATCTGAAAAGATCAATGAGACATTTCTCATTTTTATAGATTTTTCTAAAATCTGCTTCAAATATTCACCCTCATTAAATTTTTCTTATATGTTCCTAAAGTCACTATTTGTCTACTTCCATCTCACTATAGTTTTTCCTTCTTTTGAAAGTTTCTTAAAGAACAGCATGGTTCAACATGATTCCCTACCCCCACCCCCTCCACTCCCCAACCCCCAGCCAGCAGTTTGCACTCAGGAACCCAGATTCCTTCTCATCTAGAAATAACTCATATTAACTTCTGTGTATGCATCTAGTTTCCTTTTGAAGTTACTCTTCTATTGAATGACACATTCCTGGCATATAGGCCATCATTCTCTATTCATGAATCCATGTAGACATTATTAATTGGTGTTCTAGCTCTTCTACCTAGTGACATCAAGAGCAAGAGTCACCATCAGCCAGGTAAACAAATCTGTGTTCCATCCCACTGCTAGAGTGGGTTCCTTCATCCTATTTCTGTCATCTTTTATAAAGCAAATGTGTATATGATTGTAAAGGTAAATGATAGCTAGATCTTACATGCAATACACAAAATAAGCTTGAATAAGTATTTTTAAAATGTGCAAATACCTAAGAAAGTATTAAAACCCCATACATTTTGGGTTTTAATTATTTTCTAGTTGACTATGGTTGCTGTGTGTTTTCGAGATTGTCAATTTTTTTAAGAAATGATTTCAAGATCAATTGATTAAAATGTTGCTTAAATATGTTAAAGACTGAATTTGCAGTATAAGGAAATTACAAGTTATCCATCCTAGCTGTCGATATTCCAGATTAGGAATGTAAAGCCTAGTCAGGCTAAGTAAGTACTAACAGTTAATAGGGAGAGATCCAGGAGCAAAAAACAAGCTTTTAGCTTCTCTGTATAAGGAGGTCTTCCAGTCTAATCATGTATATTAATGAGTCTAAGGCTTTATGGAATCACTGTATCTCTTTAGTTTCCTATGGTATTCTAGGGTAGTTGGTCTCATGAAACACCACTCAATTTTACAGGTCACTGGAATCGATTACTTACACATTTTCTTTGGGATATGTTTTTACCAGGACTGTGGTATAACTCAAATTTGTAATAGATTATTCTTAGATTAAGTAAGCATTCTCTACAAGGAATCAAGACTTCTGAAAAGAAATCTTGTAACACCTCCATTTTATAAGTCTTAACTCATAAAAATTCCATTCTAGTAATTTTTAATAATTTTGAAAATGGGCAATGAAAATGACATTTTGCATATGTTAAATTCTCTTTTTCTCCACCCCATGAAAACCTTTCTGAATGTTAAAGTTCTACATTCCCAAATTACATCCTCCTATCATCCTCTGCATATTTTTTAAAGAAAGTGAAAAAGGGAAGAAAAAAAAGAGATAGGAAGGAATGACATAGGAAAGGACTCAATATCTTGCCTGACTGACCTTGGCTTTCCATTTTTGACTTAGGGGAAAACAACTGAGAATATCTATGGCTGGCTTTGTTCTCTGACTGCAGATAGAAAAATATTTGGTTCAGTCCACTTCCTTTCTGCTGAAGCAAAAAGGAATGCAGATGAAGAAAAATTTAACTTGTTGGCCACACATAAAGCGAAAACTATTTGTCATAAAAAGAAGGTAGAGGTGCCAGCATTTTACTGCTAATCAAACTAGAGCAAAGCTGAAGGTAGTACACCACCTAAAGTCAAAGATTTTTACAATTTAATTGAGAGAGATAAAACATATGTGCATGAAATAACATAGAGATAAAAATAAAACATGTCAACAACAATGTAATACAACTGAATGTTTAAATGCCAAGAATGCAAATAACACAGTGATCAGAATATGAATCCGAAAGGTTTACTCATAGAAACATTTTTAAATATGACTTGGGACTGGGTGAATGACAAGACATAGGTATCGTGATAAAAGTGGTAGTAATACAGGGTAAAATGATTCAAATGTGTGTAACCATTAGGAGATACAGGTTAGTAAATTGCTCTCTGGATCTCAAGTGGATGTAAATTAGCTTTTTTTACTTCAAAAATAATATATTTTACTTTTTAGAGCAGATTTAAGTTTGTAGGAAAACTGAGAATTACACATAGAGGGTCCCCATATATTTCTCTCCTCTGGATACATATGGTAACTACTACCATCAACATCTAGCATCAGTGCACATATTCTTATCACCAGCAAGCCAATATGAGGACAATCTGACCAAATGCTCATAGTTGATACAAGAATTCACTCTATACTATTGGTGCTATGGTTTTACCAAGTGTATAAGGATGTATAAGCACCAGTATGGTGTCAAAGAGAACAGTTTCAGCATCCTACAAATCCATGTTCCATCCATTCATCTTCCTACCTCCAAATCCCCTTATCACTAATCTTTTCCCCATCTCCATGGTGTCACTTTTTGAATGGCAAGTACTCAGAAACCTTAGATTGGCCTCTTTACTGAGAAATTTCTATTTTACATTTTTCAGTGACTTCTGTGGTATGATAGTTCATTGTTTTGTTTTTTTGTTGTTGTTATTTATCACTTTTTTATTGTAATGTGTAGAGGGGTTACAGTTCCATTCCCCAAATAGTAAGTGCATTACTTCTCAGACACTGATACCACTTCTCATGTTTTTATTCACATTTCCGTACCCCAACCCCCTCCCAATCATCTTGTTTTCCCCCTTTCCCTTTCCTATTTCAAATAAACAAATAAACCTATATAAAATATGCCAGGTAACAAAGTCAGATACTGTAATAATACAAGATTAACCAAAGGGCAACAAAAGAAAGCAAATAATATAGTGCATTAAGAACAACAGTCACACAGATAAAGCTCTTGTTTCCATATACTAGAGATCCTTTCATTGATTCTCATCCTATATGACCTTATGTATCAAGATTTTACACTATTGTAATCCTCTGCTAGGAGAGTCCTCATGTGTACTAATTATTACAAATGAGGGAAACTATTGAGCTTATGTTCCTTTGAGTCTGGCTTACTTCATTTAATATGATTTTTCCTAAGTCTTTCCACTTCCTTACAAATGGGGTGATGTCATTCTTTCTGATGGCAGCATAGAATTCCATTGTGTATAAATACCACATCTTCTTGATCCAATCATCTATTGAGGGGCATCTGGGTTGGTTCCATATCTTCACTATGGTAAAAAAAAAATAGTGCTGCAATGAACATTGTTGTGGTAGTGGTATGTCCTTATTTCTAGACAACTGGGTAAATGCCAAAGAGTGGAATTGCTGGGTCACAGGGGAGCTCTATGTTTAGTCTTTTGAGGAACCACCATACTGCTTTCCATAGTGGTTGAACAAGTTTACACTCCCACCAACAGTGTTGCAGCCATCCCTCCTAGCCACATTCTCATCAGCATCTGTTGTGATTAGATTACTTGACTATAGCCATTCTACTTAGGATTAGGTAAAAATCTCAAAGTTGTTTTGATTTTCCTTCTTTTTTTTTTTCTTTGTCAGTCATGGAACTTGAACTCTGGGACTGGGCATTATCCCTGAGCTCTTCAGCTCAAGGCTACCCCCCTACCCCTGTAGCCACAGCGCCACTTCTGGTTTTCTACTGGTTAATTGGAGATAAGAGTCTCATAGTCTTTTGTGCCTGGGATGGCTTTGGACTATGATCCTCTGATCTCAGCCTCCTGAGTAGCTAGGATTATAGTCATGAGCCACTGCACCGGGCATGATTTCCATTTCCTTTATGGCCAGATATGTTGCGCATTCCTTCATATGTCTATTAGTCATTCTTATTTCCTCTTCAGACAAGTGTCTCTTTAGGATTTGTTTTTGAGAGATTCAATTTTTTGAGCTGTAGTTGTATTTTAGATATGAGGCCCTTGCCTGCTGTATGACTAGTGAAGATCTTCTCCCACTCTGTGAGCTTTATATTTAACTTGCTAACTATGTCCTTTGCCATACAGAAGCTCTGCAGTTTAATGCAGTCCCATTTGTGCAAACTTTCTTTAATTTGTTGTGTTTCTGGGCCTTTATTAAGAAAGTTTCAACCTGTACCAAGGAGTCCTAGTGTATCTCCTATTCCTACCCATAAAGTTTTCAGGATATCTAATTTTACCTCAATGTTTTTGACCCATTTGGATTTAATTCTGGTGCAGGTATATGGATCCAACTTTGCTTTCCACAGGTGCTTAAACAATTCTGTCAGCACCATTTATTGAAGAGACTGTCTTTCTTTCATCTTATATTTTTCACTCCCTTATCAAAGTTTAGGTGGCCACAGGTCTGTGGGTTGATTTCTGGATCTTCAGTTCTATTCCATTGGTCCTCAGGCCTGTTCTTGTACCATATGAATTTATGAATTGCTTACTTTATTTCATTAAATAATGATGTTGGGATATTGATAAGTTTTTCATTGAATTTATAGCTAGCCCTTTAGCCAGTAGATTTCTTAGGTAAGAAATAGATTTCACTGAACATGTATGCTTTCATCATTGTCTGATAGATTATTGTTAGGGTTTTCTTCAACATGATACTAAACTATCATTCCTGTTGTTAAATTTGACTGGAGTAAAACCCACATTAACTTCCTGCTTTCTTTGGTGCTAGTACAGGAGCTAGTTTTAGACTTTACAATGAGCCAAATAGAATTATGAAATTATGAGCTTTCAAATTAATGTGTCTATTAGAATTTACTGGCTTCAGTATTTTTCCTGTATTCCTGTATTCTGCAACTGTAGCAATATGTTGACATCACAATGAATGGAAATATAATTCCAAATTTGAAAAAATGTATACACATACATATATGTATATATAAAACCTTTTCAAAAGAGGCAGCTAAGCTGCTATAATTCACTAACTAGAAAAAATGTCACCTGGCACACCTGTGCCCTTCTTTTTGGACACCAAATAACAATGATACCTGAATTAACTTTAATAGGGGGAAAAGGCTATCCTGCTATTTGAAAGAATTTACAATGAAAACAATTTTTATGGTTCCATGATTATGTATACACATTTGTTTTAAGGCAGCACATAGGAGGCTTTGCCAAGAAAATTTTAAAGTTCAAGCAGAAAAAATAATCACAATATCTTTCAGTCAATTGCTGCTTGTATTTGTTTCCTTAAAATGCATAGCTAAATGCTCACTACATAGATATATTACTTGGTAGGTGGGGTATATCTTATTACGAGTTATTTTCCAGTACATTTGGCATAGTTAAGGTAAAGTGTATTAACTTTCTCTCAAAATAAAGAGAGTTTGTAGTGGCTGTGAATGGTTTAGCCATTGTCAGGAAGTTAAGAACTGACACGAGGTCCAAATAATCAACTCAGCCTGGTGCATATACTGTAGTTTTCCCCTGGGATATCTGGCCTAATCCAACAATGTATCTGACTGGCATGAATGTAGAATTACTTTCAATAAAGATTTTATTTCAAGCTTGGATGATTTCCCCCAAAACATCTTGTCACTAAGGTGAAGTATATCACAGAATATCTGATTTTTTTCCCCTACAAGTCAGCTTTTGAGGGGGGAGGGGAAATACACATTTCAACTCAAACACTCAACTCAGCTCAATTCACTGTAAAAATCACATTTTAACATAGCTCGACTGATTAAAGATTTGCTGTGTTAAAGAAATCAGGGAGCTGTCAAGAGTGTCTGGAAATGTAAAGAATCTATAACATATTTGCTCAACTTCAGTTTTCATTCTCCCTGCAGTAGCCTCCAAATGAAGAGCACGCAGGACAGATGACTCGACCAGCTAACACTTAACTTCTAGAATATTTGTCTTTTTGCAAGTAAGGAACATTTAAAGGTCACAGCTTCCAATAAGTATGAAATTGTTTCCAGGCTATAACAGAAATATGAATAGCCCGGTCATGATCACACTAAAAACGATCTGCACTTCTCTATTTATACTTCTCTCCATTTTATTCTCTTCCTTCATGATGCCACATTAAGTCAACATGTTCAAAATAGGGTAACAGTAGGTAATAGTGCATTACTCCATTTTCAATTCACTTAAACGTTGCTTTTGGTGCTTGCTTACATTATTTCACCCTTGGTGTGTCACATTGTTTAATTTATGCTCTGTTCATATAATCTTAACCATAGCTTATATTACCTACAGAGTTTCACCCTTTAACTACTAAAAGAATACAAATCATATGATTTACATCTTATAGAATTGGAGTAATTATTTTAACATTTAGTGATCACAGCACACTAACATTACATGTTTTCAAATTCAAAATCCCTTTTATCTATCTCTAGTATTATTTTTTACGATTAGCACACAATATTATGATTAAAAGCTATGGACAGGAATGATAACTCAGCATGGAAAATAGTACCTATAGAAGTAAGGGTTTTATGCCAGACAAAACCCTACAGAGGGGCCAGGAGTTTGGTGGTAAAATTATTGCTTAACATGCACAAAGACCAGGGTTTGATTCCTCATTACCACATACATAGAAAAAACTGGAAATGTTGCTGTGGCTCAAGTGGTAGAGCTCTGGCCTTAAGAAAGTCCAAGGTCAGTGCTCAAGCCCTGAGTTCAAGCCCTAGGACTGGCAAAAAAAAAAAAAAAACCCTACAAAAATAGATCAAAAGTTGTATTTCCAGATTTTTTTTTTCTTTTTCAGATGTCTGATGTATCTAACAGGTAAGTCATTTAGCCTAACCATGAATTTTTTCTTCATATATTTTTATTGTAATTAATAGAAAGGTAACATATTCACCAGATAGAAGGTGCATTACTTCACAAAAATTGATACCCTTTCTCATGTCTTGGTCCCATATCCCTCCCCCAACCCCCACCCTCATCTTGTTTTCCCCCCTTCCCTATCCTATTTCAAATAACCAAATATCCATATATACAATATATCAGATAACCAGGTGAAATACTGTAACAATATGAGATAACCAAGGGACAGCAAAAGAGATGAGAGATAACATAGTACATTAAGGACAACAATCACTCACTATATTGCTTTTGTCTCTATACCCTGGAGCTAACCATGAATTTCTGAGAAGCCTTTTTAGAGACTCAGATTCCTAAATCTTAAGCCTGAAATGCCAAATCAAAATATCAGACATTTTTTTCAAATCTCTAGCCATAATGAATCCTAATCTCTCTTCATTAATCCACAAAATGATCATCAACAGTAGCAAATGTAATCATATTGAATTAATGTTCCTGAGTGGGGCAGCAATGGTTCACACCTATAATCCTTGCTACTTAGGAGACTGAAATTTGAATATTACAATTCAAAGAGAGCCCAAGCAGGAAAATCCATGAGATTGTTGTCTCCAGTTAACCACCAAAAAGTCAAAATTAGAGTTACAGTTCAATGGTAGAGTGATAGCCTGAGTTAAAAGACTGAGGCACAGCCTCTAGACCCTGGATTCAAGCCCCAGTACTGTTCATACAAATACTCCCTTCCCCCAAAAAAGTAATGTTTCTATAATTTTAAAAGTATTTTCAAGAGCATTTAGAATTTAATCTTCAATACAACTATGGAGCCATTTTTGCCATTACCTTCATGTTCTTAGTGGAGTTCCATTGATTAGAGAACTGCTAAGAATTTTTGTAACATCATACAGCAGTGCTGGTAGAGCAATCTTTCCTGGTTCTAAAATTTGCAGTGTAGCACTTTTCCACTTCCACAGCCAGTCCTCAAAGACCTAATATTGTGTGTTCTCCCTCATTTATGGAACCTAGAACTATGCTAATCAAAATGATGATTATGTTGGTGATGGTGATAATCAATATTGATAGTTACAGAGCATGAATGAAAAATAGGGATATCCAAGAGGAGAAAGCAGCGGGAGAAGGAAAGGAACAGAACTGAATTGAAGGAATTGAAGGATGCTACCTATATTCGTTTATACAGGCAGTATAATGAACTCTGCCAAATGATGTTTGCAAAAGTGGGTTGGAGAGAACTGAGGAATAGAGTATGTTAAAAAGGATGATTTGTTCAAACCCTCTCCTAGTATAATTGTATGTTAATTCAACAATAAAATAAAGAGTACTTCAGGCCTCATTAACAGCCAATTGCAACAGAGTGTTTGTGAATGAGACCCAAACATTGATATACAGTTGGACACCCAATAGATCATATTAGTATGCAGGCTGGTTTGAGAATATGGTCTGTTGAATAACCAAAATAAATTTTGAAATTCTAAAGTACTACACAGACATAATGTGATGCTTTCTTTTAATTTTACTGCAAAGTGCAAAGAACTTATTCACAAAGCTTCAAGTCTTCTCTTCGTACTTTCACTACTATAGTTTCGTAGAACTCATGACTAACTCACCTGTGTTGGATTTACCTGGCACCATTTAGCTACATACACCAATGGAAAGACAGAGAAGTAGGAATCATCAAACTATGATATAGCCTCTGTAAAACTTGGCCAACCTACATAGGAGCTATGTAGAATCTGGGTCACCTTAGTCATCTGCAAGTCCAAAATTACTTCTTCTTTCCACATTCACTCTGACCACTCACCATTCCATAACCTATCTTTGAAATTCTCTTGGAGTGAGATGACTTTCTTCAGCTGAGGCATACTCAGCAAAGCTGAAAGTTGAATATTCCTGTGAACTGAAAACTAGCAGCGAGGCCACAATTGATTCTCGAAGATAGACCAGCGCTGCACCTATCATGTCCATCACAGCATATCCTTTGTGTTATTCAAATTCATTATGTCTATGTATATAAGAAATAGAGCTTCCAGGACTACAGGCAGTCTTTTCCTGATAAGACCTTTGAACAAAAAGCCTTAGAAAAGTGAACTTCAGCAGCTAACCTTGAGCATAGTTCATTGTTTTATTCTTTCACTGTCCATTCTAGGCTACTTCTCACCCTGAGGTATGACCTCTACAGGTCATGCTTGCCAACCTGGTCATCCAGACCTTATCCAGGAAAGATCCAAGGTCCATTTTTCCCGTGTTTTCTCAGTTATGGATGAAAAATCACAAATCGAGTGACAGAGACCCATGCAGACTATATGGGCATCCCAGATATTATCTCCACTGTGTAACAGCAAATTTAGCACCCACATTCATTAAGGTCAATTATACTTTCCTAGATGCTGACTCTTGTATTTGACTACCAGTTCTTAAATCCAAGGCTCAAGGAGTCCAACTAGCTATTAATGCTGTGATGTATCAATCTAGCAAGAATACAAACAGAATGGCATCCTTATTAGCTGACTGTTTATTTTGCTCTTGAGAATGTCATGTACTGTTAATTATCTTCATAATTCTCTGTGAATCCGGTCCTCTTGGCTGCCCCTCAGGCCCTTTTGCTTTTTATTAAAATGGCATCTACCTGGCTTCTAGCAATTAAACCTCACCACCTGACCTCTGATATTTTAGTGTCTTGTCACCTCTTGCTGACTATAAGCCTTGCCTTATTGTGGGATGTTCTTCAATCACCCCTTATATATAAAGGCTCCCACAAACAAATTTCTATGGTGCATAGCAAGAACTCTTCCATTTCACTGACATTGTTGTATCTACAACCTACATTATTACTTTTTAGTGCGCATACATCATATAAATTAGTTTCACCTACTATACATATAATATTATTTATGTGACATAATATGATATTATGTAAGCAGTGACAGTTTTAAATATCTGTACTCCACCTAATTGTAGAACTTCTTTTTGCCAGCCAGATAGCAGGAGACTATTCTCCAAATGGCTCCAAGGGGCTCTCTTGAACACACTCCAGATCATTAATCACAAGATAATTTCACCAGGAGATACTGAAACAGAATGTGACATTACATACATGGTATTTTTTCCAGTCCTGGGCCTTGAACTCGGGCCCTGAGCACTGTCCTTGGGTTTTGCTCAAGGCTAGAGCTCTACCACTTGAGCCACAGCACCACTTCTGGCTTTTTCTATGTATGTGGTACCAAGGAATTGAGCCCAGGGCTTCGTGCATGTTAGGCAAGCACTCTACCATTAGGCCAAACTTCAGTCCCCATACATGATACTTATTGAGGTTCATGCCCTAAGGAAAAAAGTAGTTTGCAGTAGGACTACGGCAGAAAAGTTTAACTGACATGTGAATCCCTCAAATCCCCATTCAGCCCCACAAGAGTAGGGACACAGAATTTGTCAAAATTGTTCCACAATGACTAGAAGTGGTCCAGTCAATACTGAGAGTAAGATTAGTCAGTGCCCTTAAGGTTCATTACAATTGATGGTAACCTTCAAAAAGAGGACAGCCAAAGGCTATTTACTAATCCTGCATAGAAAGAAAGTCTTTCTTTAAAAGGGGATCAGGATGGGGCCCTCTAAAATTAGTCATAATCACACAAGTGATCCTTGTAGCTATGGTCCTTTAGTAGCCTAGATACTATGGAATTCTTTAATGCAATGTTGGTAGTGATTCTTTAAAAATTAGACATTTTGGGGCTGGGAGCATTCTTTTCTCTATCCACTACACACCACCGCCTGGCATCATGATAATCAGAAACATCTCCAGGTTTTGTCAAATGCCTCTGGTGATAGGATGAGAGATAGGGGGTGACAATAGTAATAATAGTAGAAATCATAATAATAGTAGTAATCATAATAATAGGATGTGAGCTGCTACTTAAGAGCATACCTCCAGAGTTTGAACAAAGAGTATATGGAAGGATTGTTTTAAATTTGCTAATCTTTTTATACTAAATAATAAAAGATAATATGTATGACATGTATATATAAGACATGAGAATTTTTCATGTTATAAATAGAAGATGCTTGGCATAAATTGTATAAACACGTCATCTAAACACAAGAAATATTATTTTGATGTTCAAAACTCACAATTTACCATTACCCTAAAAATCAAATTTTCTTGCTAAATTCCCCAAATATTCCTACTCCCTTCCCTGGGCTTTCAGTCATTCTGTGCTCTTCTTCATCCTCTAGTCAGCAAGCTCAGCCAATCTCACTACTGGAATTCTCTTTCTCCTGATTCGTTCACCTGAGCATGAAACTACTCAAACCTTTGTCCTTAGAGTGGGTTTCTTCAAGCACTACTAGTGTACTAGTACATCACACTTTCCACCATTCCACTTATTAGAATAATCTGGAGACTATTCAAAAAGGGTATGAGCCAGCCCCTTTTCATAATAAGCAAACAAGTATCTCTGAGGGTCGGTGGAAGAACCTCTTCTTCCTTCTTAGTTTTCCCTGAAGTGCTTCAGGGCCAGAAATAAAAATCAATTAGTGTTTCCTTGGTTGTATGCCCCTCCTCCCAGGAGATTACAATTGTCCCTCAGTATCTGTGGAAAATTTGTTCCAGGACCCCCTGCAGATACCAAACTCCACAGATGTTCACATCCCTTATGTAAAATGAGACAGTATTTGCATATAACCCATGCCATCCTCACATGTAAATCATCTCTAGATTACTTATAATACCAAATATAATGTAAATGGTATGTAAATAGTGGTTGTGCTGTATTGTTTAGGGGAAAATGACAAGGGAAAAAGTTTATGTACACTCAGAACAGACATGACTTTTTTTCTTCTTACATATGTCCAATCTGAAATTGGTTGAATCCACAGATGTGAATCCTATGGATATGGATATTGACTATATAAGCTTCACCTGAACAGGAACTGAATTTTTATACACTATCCCAACATTCAGAATGCTGTCCCACATAGTAGGTACCTATCGATTTTGAAGAATAAGTAAATTATTGCACTAAGCACTGGTTTCAAGGTTTCTCTAATAGAATGCACACTTTATAATCAAGGGAAAAGTTAATGCCAATTTTTATATCTACCTTTTAGAACTGTGTTACATTTGAAGTACAGTGGTTAGCACATGGAGGGTATCCAACAAATGTCAGAGATATGACATTCCCCTTTCAATTGTCTTCTTGCTAATTTACAGAATACATATTTCAACCAGTAGTAAATCATTAATTAAAACCTATAGGCCATTTGTTTTTTGTTAAGTATTCTGAACATTTCCTAGTTACATACATATGTATGTATGTATGTATGTATGTATGTATGTATGTATGTATGTATGTTTGTGTGGGTCATGGGGCTTGAACTCTCGGCCTGGGCTTTGTCTCTGAGCTCTGCAGCTCAAGGCTGCAGCCCAGTTGAGCCACAGCCCAATTTCTTTGATTGATTGGAAATAAGACTCACATTCTTTATTGCCTGAGATGACTTTGAACTGTGATTCTCAGATCTCAACCTTTTGAGTAGCTAGGATTACAGGCGTGAGCTACCGCACCTGGTATTTTTATTTATTTTTGTATTATCTTAACGTAGTTGTACAAAGAATTTGCCATTTAACAAAAGTTTATAAATATAATGCATTTTTAATCAGTGTAGTTATTTTAAAACCCAGTGAATAAAAATGTGAAACAAGTAAAATAACTGAAGATTATTCAGTCTTCTGCATTAAAATTAGTACAGAGTCGTTCAGTAAATAAAAGAATATTCAGGCCATGTTAGATTTAATATAGAATTACTATGTAAGTCCCTTTCCTATAATGTGCTTTAATAATTATATGTACACGACCTTAAAGGAAAATGTCAGAATATGACACCATTAAGGATTCAAGTTATATAATAATTTTGGAAAATAATAATAATGATAATATAATTATATAATATAATAATGATAATAATAATGATAGACATAAATTGAAAACTAGAAGTCAGGCATTGGTTGCTTATGCCTATAATCTTAGCTAATCAGGAGGTTGAGATATGAGGATCACAGTTCAAAGCTAGTCGAGTCAGGAAAGTCTATGAAACTCTTATCTCTTCTTGGTTTAAGTCAATTGATTTATAGATTGGGATATGAAAGTGGCTGGATCATCTATGACTGATCATCTTGAAACACACTGACATTAAATGCAAAAATACTTGGTATATGCTTGCATGATTTTACTATATTTACATAGCCTTCTCACATAAAATCATAACTTTGAGAAAGAAGGTGAAAATTTTGCCAATCCCCCAATCTTATAAAAAGGCCAGTATAGACAGCAGTATAGTTTGTGCAAATTGAGGGTAGGCAAGCATATGGATTGCCCCAAAAATAGATACAGCACATAAGAAACATAAGTTGAGCATATTGAAAATTTATTCTATTTTTAAAAACCTCTCATCAGTTAAATGGTCAAAGGCACAATTAACATTTCACATGCAGTGGCTGCATTATATTTTCACAAGCCAGGTTTGACCTGATGGCAGAAACACATGCACTACCATACACTCTCCATTCAAGTAAAACCATCCTGAAGTTCACAACATTCCACAGATAGCAAAAGGAGCATTTGTAATGTACCTACAGAGCTTGAGAGTTTTTATGCAGGCTAATCTGTCCTTCACAAGCAATTAGGGTAACAAAAGAACAAACTTAAAAGGGGATTTTGCATCCATTTATCTTTTCGGAGCTGGACTATTATTAAAAGCTTTGGTCTTCTTAATTCAGTATTAACTTTTATTTCTGTAATAAAGCTGTTTCAGGTTGAGTTGCTGTGATTTTATGCAGCTAAGAAACTTCTGTGAGTTAGCAATTCACCTCACTTTTGAAAATATTTATCCAGCATAAGGCTTTTATGAAAAGGTTTTTCCCCCCAGTATATGCTCCAACATCTGCAACACTGAATTGTGGACTGTTTCTAAAATAATCTTAAATAGATGAATCAAACATTGCACCTTCTATTTAGGCCTGACAAAAAGTAGCTCTGGCATTTCCTCTTTATTTTGGTTGGGGGGCGGGGGGAGGGACAGTCATGGGGCTTGAATTCAGGGAATGCATGCTGTCCCTGAACATTTTTGCTTGAGGCTAGCATTGTACCACTTGAGCCACTACTTTCAGTCTTTTGGTGGCTAATTGGAGATAATAGATGCACATACTACCTTGCCTGGACTGTCTTCAAACTGATTCTCAGATATTACTTAGCCTCCTCAGTTGCTAGGATTAAGGGTATAATCACTGGCACTCTGTTCACTGACGCTTCTTTTGATGTTATAAATTTTATATCACTTTTCAGGTTTGGTCCAGAAACTGAATTCTTACTCATTAAAAGGATTTATAAATTTATTTGGTATAAGGGTTGCTTTTACAATGAATATGTATCAATGCTAGTTCATAAAACAAATACATAACACATAATTATGTATTTTGTTAGATTGTAATAAACTATGATCATTAATAGGATTTCTCAAAAAGCTGCTGTTTAGGCTCTTTCTCCTATTGGTCAAGCATTTACAGACACCAAGTTCTGAGCTCCTTATGTAAGCTACAGTTTGGTATCTTTGTTATCCTTGTTAATTCCTTGAGAGTTAAATTAATAGTGAATAAACACCTATCAAGAAGAATTCCCAAGTATTGACATAAGATCTAAATGATTTTTGCGCCTTTTTATCTATCCATCATGTCACTGTATATTCATCTCTTTCCAGGCTTTTAGGCCTTACGTTTCTCACTCAGATTTGTTCTTCTGGATTTTTGTCTTTGTCATAGAAGACAGATTTTTTCTTTCTTTCCATTGTTCCTTCTTTCTTCTCCATTCCTTTCTTTCCTTTCATTTCTTCCTTCCTTCTTTCCTTTATTTCTCATCTTCCTTTTTGTTTTGATGAAAGAAGATCGAAATATAGTTTACAACTTATAGCACTATTATGGTGTTTAAGAACTAATGAAATGAATGAACTGCATGTCTATCAGAAGAGTTGAACTAGACAGAAAAGATCACAATTTGACTCTTTCAGATCTATAAGTCAGAGATGCTTAAGATGGTAAAGTCTATGATATTTTCCAAGTTACATATTGCACATAGTAGGCTTCCAGCAGAGCATAGTAAAGCAAAATTTCCTAATGTCCAATCCTTGGTATCACTCAGTGAAAAATATATGATATTGAAGTAAGTTAGAAAAGGTACAAATTAAACAGATAAACAAGGATTTCTATTTTGCAGGACTATTCCAATCCTTTAAAATTCTTTTGCAGATTGTAAATTTCCAGGAAGAAAAAAAAAGAATGCAATATTTTTGGAAGTCTTATATTTAAATGTCATTTCCCAAAGCACATTGCAGTGGCTTTTCATGAAACCTATTAAACCATGTTTCTTCAAAGTCAATTAAGTGAAAGCCCATTCATCAGAAATAAGTCTCTGATACTGAATCAGAGACTCCCTTCCAGCCATAGAACTCAACTGCAAGTAAAGCTACTGTAAGCAAAGCAAAACTCAATATTTTGAGGATTTTTTTCTTAGATACTTGTCATGCAGAGTTTTCCTTTCTTTCAATAGGCTTGTTTCTCTTCTACATGTGTTTTGCTACCTGAACCCATCAGAAATAAGGTCCTGTGGTGCCCATCGGATTTTATGGGGAAAGTAGAAACTAAGTTATCTGTAATAGTAAGGTAGAAAAAACAGATACAAATAAATAATTTTGCGGGATAGTATCATAACTATATGTTTGCAGTTGTGGTTAATTTCTTATGTGGTCCTAAGTCAACCAGTCAACTATTTGTAATTCTACTAAAGTTGAGATTAGGTATGTTTACACTAGAATAATAAAGATTATAACATTAATACATTCTCAAGATATCTCCATTTGGAGACTTTCTTTGCTAAAAATATTTATATTTAGAGTCCATTGGATAAAGGTATCAACTAATTTAAACTTTCATGTGAAAATATATTTTCTTGCCAATATAAGTCATTTAGTTAGTTCAGTAGTTGATAAACTTTATGTCAAATTACTATTCATCTTCAGCATCTTTTCTAACCTAAAAATTGATTTGTTGACAGATCAAGGACTGTTCTATTTATATTTTGGAAAAGATCAACAAGTGTATAAAACACACATTTTCTAAAATTAATGAAGAACCCATATATTCTAACTTTATCATTAAATTTCACAATTTATTCCTAGCTTTCTTTTTTAATAATTGTATTTTATTGTCAGGGTGCTGTATAGAGGGGTTACAGTTTATGAAGTAATGTACCAACTACCTGATGAATGTAACTGCAACCCCTCTATTGTTAGCTTTCTATCTTAACTAAATCTGACTTTCCTAAAATCAAGTTACTTAGAAAAACTTCCATGATAATTTAATGTGCACTAATGCAAATATAAGAATACAGAATTATGTGAAATTCTGAAAATTTTGCATAAAGCTAGATGATTTTAGAATATTCACAAATTATAGTCAAGTAGAAATTATCCAGAGAAATTACATGAAGGATAAAGATTTGATGTGAAATGAATATTCCAATTTTGATATGCATAAAATCACAAAGCAAGCAACTATCCACAGGGAATGTAACAAATATACAGAAATCCATAATGGAGGGGGTCCAAACTCCATTTTCCACCCCTGAAGACAGCAAATCTTTCTTCAATAATGGTTTAGTAAACATGTCCAGCTTTTCACTCTTCATTCTCTTTCTGTACTCTCAAGGTCTCTTCCGTAGATTTTTGTTGTGATGGAACTATCCAAGTTGGTATCCTGAAAAAGGATTAACAACATCAAAAGACAAAAACTTCAGCTGGATGCTAATTGCTTACACATGGAATCCTAGCTATTCAGAAGGCTGAGCTCTGAGGATTGAGGTTCAAGTCCAGCTTGGACAGGAAAGTCTGGGAGACTCTTATCTTTAATAAATTACAGAAAAAAAGTTAGAATTGACACGGTGGTTTGAGTGGTAGAGTAGTAGGTAGCCTTGAGCAAAAGAACTCAGTGGCAGGGGCCAGACTGTGTTCAAGTATCACAATAGGACAAAAGTAAGAATAGAAATAAATAGACATTTCTTTTGTATATACAGTGAATACTAATGCCTTGCCAGAGAGAGGCTCAAGAGAGATGTTAAGCTAGGTAACCTGGCAGGCTGACAGGAAGAAAAGACCCATTTCCTTTGCCCCTATTGCAGGTAGAACAATGCTTAAATCATTTTACAGCCTTTGGTAAGTAACATGGCTTTTTATATTCCAAAAGAAACATTAAATTTGAAGCCGCTTATAATTTAGTAATAATCTAAACATATGAGACTATCTTCCAGAAATGTAGCCATGATAACAGTTCTCACAGGTACAACATTTTCTACTTAATAAGCAGCATAAGAAAAATGAAAGCGTGAGGAAGATTACCTTGAACAGTCCTTCCAAATGAGTCAGTTTATCCACAATAAATCTACCGGAGCCAGGCTGCCAATATCAAATGCCCAATGAGGAAAATGAACATTCTGATCCTCTTAGGATGGTGCTGACAATGAAGGATGCTGGAATCGACTTCCCTTGGTTGGAAATTCAGATCTATGACATCAACCACTTTGCCATTCTATGTCTCTGTCTCCTAGTTTGCAAAATAGTCTTGATAACAGGAACTATCTCCTGGAATTTTGAAAGTTGTGTAGAACAATTCTTGATTGTAATTCTTATTGGTTCAAAACAAATCAAGTACATCTTGCTGGCCAGGAATCAGCTTTGGCTATTGCCGACTATAAGCAAGTAAGCAAGTAACTCTGGCTACAGTCATGGTAGTTATATCTCAGAGAACTGTGATTGATAAAGGAATAAAGTGAGTCTTCCAGTAGCCTCTGATTGTGAAGTAGTTATTCAGAGGCCACACAAAGAGAGTCATCCAAAGTTCAACCAAATCAACAGTTTTCCAAATTGAGCTCTGAGACCAATGAACCTACTGTCCTATTATATAATGTTCCTTATTCCTGTCTCCCTTAGGTCAAACCATCTCATAGGGTGCAAAGTGTAGTTTTTCTTACCCCCTATCCTTCCATGGGCCATCTTTATTTCCTTAGTATTACTGAAACCTCATACTTCTGAATTATGGTTTAAACCTAGCATCAGCTATAAGAATAATCTCTGTTAAGCGGGACACCAGGGGCTTACATTTGGAATTCTAGATATTCAGGAAGCTTCCATCTGAGGATTGCAGTTTGAAGCCATCCTCAACAGGTAAACCTGTGAGACTTTTATCCACCAGAATGCCAGAAGTGGAGCAGTGACTCAAGCAGTAAACTCTTAGTTTAAAGGTGAAAAGCCCAGGGACAGCTCTAGGTCCTGTGTAAAACCCAGGATAAGCATTAACTAAATAGGATTGATTACTATTTTTCAGGTGTTGATTATTTAGGAGAAAGCTTTCTGTTTTAAAATATATTTTATTTACTGTCTTTAAGTTGTTTGTCAAAAGAAGTTGCCATTTAACAAAGCAGTTTATGGAAAGAATTATTCTTGGTCAGTGTCAAAATGCATGTCAACATTTTCACCCATCTTCCCATACCCGCTCCTTCCCTCACTCCTCCAAGGCTTTACTTTTAAAAGGTGTGTGTTACATTGACAAGACAATAGGCTTAATAAAAGAACACCCTACGTTCCATTAGTATTGCAGCTTTGAAATAGTCCTACGTAAGCAGACACATATTCTGTTGCAATAGGACTAATTTCCTGTGCAAATACTGTATTTCAACTTTTATTGCCACATAGGCTAAACTGCCTGTCCAACTAAGTGAAGAAATTGAGAATTTTGTCATACATTTAAATATCTTCTAACCCGCTCTATTTGCTTGAAACACTTTACTCATTCTAATCTCTATTATTTATTATGTATATATTGTTCTATTAATCTCAGGTGATTATGTGTTTTATACATATCTCTCCTTCATCCTCTATTGACTATAAGCATTTCAAGGACCAAATCTTATTATTCTTTTTTTTGTTGTTGTTGCCAGTCCTGGGCTTGAGCTCAGGGCCTGAGCACTGTCCTTGGACTTTCTCAAGGCTAGAGCTCTACCACTTGAGCCTCAGCACCATTTCTGGCTTTTTTCTATGTATGTGGTACCAAGGAATCAAACCTGGGTCTTTGTGCATGCTAGGCAAGCACTCTACCACTAGGCCAAACTCCCGGCCCTCCAGGTACCAAATCTTATTCTTCAAGTTTATTTTATTGTCAAGGTGATGTACAGAGGATTTATATACATAAGGTAATGAGTACATTTCTTGTTGAACATTGTTACCCCTCCCTCATTTTTCTCCCACTTTCCCTCCTCCCCAGTCCCACCCCTGCAGTTATAAAGTCCATTTCCAACATATTATCTTGTATCACTGTTGCATTGGTTTGCCCTTTGTCTTTTGTATCAACTTTTTGTTGTCCCCTCTCCCTTCCCCAATTCAGATAAACATATTACACAACACAGTATCAAAATCAATACAGTGACAGCAGAGAATAGAACATAAAGGGGTGGATGAAAGAAAACTGAATCACGTCACACAATACATTAAAAACAACAACTAAGTAATGCCTTTTGTATTCACATTTTGGAGTTCATTTCCATTAATATCATTTACATAGTCATATGCACTTAACTATTGAGCAAATGTGATCCTACTGCTAGGACTATCCTAGACATGTACTAATTATTGCACATGAAGGAGCATAGGTTTCTTTAGGTCTGGTTTACTTCACTTAATATGATTTTTTTCCAAGTGGTATATACACACAGTAGAATTCTATGCTGCCACCAGAAGGAACGACAATGCCCCATTTGTAAAGAAATGGAGAGAACTCACTCTTATCAATTCCACATGAAAAAAATGCTGTATAGTATTACTTGCTATTTGCTATTAAACCTCTCATGTCAAAAATATTTAGCAAGAATCCATGATGGCCAAGTATAATGATGATTAAAATCTGAACAATGTGATGTGATTACGGTTTTTATTTCTATGTTCTAAAGCATGAAGGATAGAAGATTAGATAGTGTTGATACTGAGCACATTGGCTCACACCTGTAATCCCAGATGTTCAGGAGGCTGAGATCTGAGTATCATAGTTCAAAGCCAGCCCAGGCACTAAAGTCCATGAGACTCTTCAAGAAAATGGAAGGGCTGTGGCTCAAGAGGTAGGAAGGTAGCCTTGAACTAAAGAGCTCAGGGACAGCACCTAGGCCCAGAGTTCAAGCCCCATGATGTAAACCCCCCCCCAAAAAAAAGAGAAGAAGAAGATTACATAGTGGTGAATATTGTTTACATTCAGGTACTAGTAAAAATACTTCATAACTATCCACGATTTCCCATCAAACTCTGATATAACATTCTTTTTTCTCTTTCCTCCTCTTTTTTTCACTCTCCACAGGATAGTGGCCAATGCCTCCAAGAACCTCATGTCCACACAAAGTTTAGGGATTGTCTTTGGACCCACCCTCCTGAGAGCTGAAAATGAACTGGGAAATATGGCAATACACATGGTATACCAAAACCAGATAGCAGAGCTCATGCTAAGTGAGTACAATAAGATCTTCAGCTCAGAGGAAGAATGACAGACAAGACAAGTTACTGAATATGTTCACATCTGTCTTGATGCCTAATATTTTTACATTTCTGTAAACATATTTCTGAAATATTTTTTTTCTTTTCAAGTGACAGATGCCTCACTTTGTGAAAACTTAGCGATGATTTTGTGTTTAAGTTCCAAACATTTGAATAAAATAATTGACAATATTTGCCTATATGTGTTCTACATTAACCCCTTGAGCGCTGTAAGTGCTAGCACTTGGAGAAGTACATCCTGTCTGTCTCACACTCTTAGATGTTGTGTGGAGGAGAACGGAAAACAAAACATACCTCTGAGGCTGACCCTGAGCATCAGGTGTGTGGTTGTGTACAGATGTATGCATGTAAACAGGTGACTGTGGCTGAAAGTGTAGTTATGCACACCTGTGCTTTCTATTCCACATGCTTCACCCATGTCCTGCACAGCAGAACCCAAACAGGTGGAATGGCAGAAGCTAATATTTTTTTAATAGAATGAAGAAGATCAAGTTCAAAGCCAAAACAAATTTCATCCCTCAGAAGTATGGTGTAGGAGAGCTAGGGGAAGGGAAAGTGAGAGAAAACAAGGGAGGGGGTAAAACTGTTCAACAATAAATGTACTCATTACCTTACTTATGTAAACTTAATCCCTCTATATATCACCTTTGCAATAAAAGAAATTATTATTATTATTTGGAAGGTCTAGGGCCTGAACTTAGTGCCTGAGCACTGTCTTTGGGCTTTCCTTGAGGCTAGCGCTCTACCACATAAGCTAGAGCACCAGTCTGGTCTTTGTGCATATGAGACGAGCACTCTACCACTAGGCCAAACTCCCAGTCCCAAAAACATTATTTTTTAAAAAGAGTATATTCCAGCTACTTCTAGAGCTTTCCCTGGTAAAGGTTATACATGTTACATACCAAAAGCAATTTAAATTTAAAGTATTGTCCCTGGGTTTGGAGTTTGGCCTAGTGGTTACAGTGCTTGCCTAGCATGTACGAAGACCCAGGTTCGATTCCTCGGTACTACATACATACAAAAAAGCCGGAAGTGGTGCTGAGGCTCAAGTGGTAGAGTTCTAACCTTGAGTAAGTCCAAGGACAGTGCTCAGGCCCTGAGCTCAAGCCAAGGACTGGTAAAAAAAAAAAAAAAAAAAAAGTATTGTCCCATACATAGTTTTTTTGTAAATATGCTTTGTGGTTCAGTAAATTTACAACCTCATAAATTGGAGGCAAAATTAGTACCTTGTCATTTTTCACCTTCATTTTAGTTAAGAATTACACAAGCACTCATTTTCATTTTCGGAACCTTTATCAATTGTTTTCTTCTTCTCTAGATATGCCGCTTTATTAGCGAATTACATTAAATCAATCTAGAAATTGCTTTTAGAAGTTTTTTTCCTCCCATAACAGAAAGGTTACTTGATCAGACTTGAATTGTTTTAACCATTTGAAGGCTAGTTTCACTTGTCATGGATAAACCAAAGGATAACTCACTAGACTACCAAGCATTGTTTTATTTTGAAAAGTATGTTCTAACTGAATGCATATTATGCCTTGTTTTTTTAAAGTATTCAGCTGCCAAAAATGTAGACTCATGTTTGACAGCCCTTTAATCAAATCAAATGAAATAAATAAAACAAATCCAGAATGATAAAGAGTAAGTCTAGTTATCAATTTGTTTGTAAAATGAAAAATAAAGCAAACAAATATGATGTGTGAAACATCAATCCAAGAGCAAATAGTCAGAGTAGTAATGAGCTCAGAAGCACAGTCTATATGGATGGAGGGAGCAGTAAGGAAGCCAGTCTGCTCAAGAGATAGGCAGATGTTTATCTAGCCCAAGCATCCACCGACGTGCCAGAGGAAGGATGGCCAGGCTTACACCACTTGAATGTCTTTATTTTACCAAAGGTGCCAATACATAGACTTATAGCTAGAAACAATGAAGCCCCACAATAAATGTTAAAGTGTGATTTCATCAATTGTGCATACCACAAAGCCAAAGAAAGTCATGAGACAGAAACCTCTACTCTAAAGTCACCAGTAACTGTGCGCCACCAGACTGACTATATTTAAACACTCTGTGTATAAAAACTGTGGCCATGGTTTTTAGTAATGCAGAAACATGAAATAAGAGTTTCTGGCATTCTATTTCAATTCTTCCTCATTTCTGTGTTGTTCTCTATTAGGTCTCCCCCACCCCCAAGACCTTACTGATTTCTCTTTTTGAATGAGGAAGAACAGATTTCAAAGTACGAGCATTAAAACATTATCTGCCTTCACATGAATCCATCTTTAAAGTTATTCTGGGAATATCAGCCAAGAGAGCAGTAGCACTGAAAGCCAAAGCAAAGTGGCACTACCTGCTCTGAGCAGAGACTCATAGGCCCTTGTCTCTGCTGCCTTCCAGATTTATAATCTTCAAAAGCACCAGCTTCTTGATTTCCAATCTGATGGGATTTAGTCTGATGCAAACCCCAGCTGTGTCCTGTCCTTGCTTGCTAAGGGCACTTAATCAGAGAATGTGTTTCTCTCTGGAAGAAGACCATTCCAAGGTGCTGAGCCAAAGTGCTCATCACAGGATACGAATTACTCATTGTGAAAGTATAGAAATGGTTACAGCAAAAAGTCATTAGATTCCACAACATCTCAAAGATAGCAGCCATCATTCTATTAAAACCATATATTTGGTTGGCTTACAAGACATAGGGTGTTTTGTTTGTTTTCTGTCAGTAATGGGGCTTGAACTCCAGGCCTGGGCCTTGTCTCTGAACTCTTCAGTTCAAGGCTACCAGCCTACCCCTAGAGTCACAGCACCACTTCCAGTTTTCTGGTGATTAATTGGAGATAAGAGTCTCATGGACTTTTTACATGACTGGGCTGTCTTTGAACCATGATCCTCAGATCTCAGCCTCCTAAGTAGCTAGGATTACAGGCAACAACCATTGTGCATAGTTTTTGAGAACTCTTTCTTGAACAAACAATTTTGAAGTTGATCAGTTAGAAACAAACTACTTTGAAGACTTTCCTGTTTTCTCTTATATTTGTAGGGCTATGTGTATGTGCAGGTGTAATGTTTAATAGTTTCAAAGAATACAATCATTATCTTGTACTCTTAGAGCATTTCCATGTCATAACCAGGAAAGATTTCCAGGAAACCAAGCCTGTTAATATACTGCATCAGCTACTTTCTTAGGGACACAAAAGTCTTTTTGTAGATGGTGTATATTCCATCTTATATTTAGAGAGTCTGACTTAGCATGTGCCATATGACAGGATCACCATGCCACAGCTAGTAATTGAAAGCCATATGATGGTTCTCTCTGTCCAATTAGAAAACAAAGGATCCAATTAAGAAAAATTAGAAAAGCTGTTAAAAGGAAGCAATCATTTGCCAATGGTGCTGTCCTTACCGTTTAACACAGCTAGAAATTGACCTGTACTTCTCTTTTCCACATTTATTTTTGTGAATTATAAGTTAATCACCCTGTCAATTCCTAATTAAAAGGCCATGCAAAGATTTTCATCCAAAAGGACTGTCACTAAGAGTTCTGGGTCAAATTGCTCTGTTGTCAAAAATGAGAACTAAAACCAAAACAATAACTATCACTGAAGAACACAATTCTTACTATCAAAAAGAAAGCTTTCTTCAAATACAGACATTACATTGTATTTTTTCTAATTAAAATGTCCATCTTATTTTCATAGTATATATAAGTCTTTGTTTCCCTTCTATCATTCTTTAACAATGGTTGTAAATTCAGCTGCTCAGTACGACCGGGCATAGTATAAATCAGTAAAGAACAGCAAGCAGCAGGCACAGTGGAGTGGGAGCAGCTGGGGAAAACTCAAGCTCCATGCCTGGCCAAAAAGGCTGGTTTCTTCTCAGCTGGAGCCTATGTTGCTTATGTGGGAATGGGGGCACAATGTTGCCAGGCCTTCAGATCTTTCATGAAAAGCCAGAAATTGAGACTCATATAAAATCTTATTTTAAGGCATCAAATAAAACACATCTGAGAATATTCAGCCTCTGAGCCTCCATTTTTTTGTGTGACCTCAGTGTTAAACCTTCCAGTGATGCAAAGCTCCCTTCCCAGAGAATGGAAGGGCATGGAGCAAATTGTTGAGATAAGTAAATAAGCAGAGTGATGTGAAAGAGCAGAAAACAAGCAAAATATATAGCAGAATGTATTGGTTTTAACCTGGGCACACTACTATATCTATTTAGGTCTTCATTTTTTCTGCTTAGATAGAATATACTAGTCTTACTTGACTTTCAGGACTACCTAATGAAATCAAAATACTAGCACAGGTATTATATCCTCGAACTATAAATTGTCCCCAAAAATATAGATGACAGATCTCTAACAGTAACTTTGCCCAACAATGGTGAGAAGAAAGGCTTGACCGGGCCAACCATTGCAAGATGTGTTATCCTACATCTCTGGCCAGTTATGAGACCCTGATTGTCTCAAAGTTGTGAAGATATGTGTGGCAATATTATGAAGGAGAATTTAAATAAAGGAGAAATTGTAGACCCTATCATCAGACAGTGACAGCAAAGGGAGAAATAGGTATTTTCTTTTTTTCACTCAGAAATATTTTCCTTGTATTAATGTAATTAATAGAAGAGTTACATTATATTCACCAGATAAAAGGTGCAATACTTCACAAAAATTGATACCCTTTCTCATGTCTTGGTCCTCATTTCCTTCCCCCCACCCCTGCCCCTCATCTTGTTTTCCCCCTTCCCTATCTGATTTCAAATAACCAAATAAGCATATATAAAATATATCATATAACAAGGTAAAATACTGTAACAATATGAGATAACCAAGGAACAGCAAAAGAGATGAGAGATAACATAGTACCTTAAGAACAACAATCATTCATTATATGGAACCTGGAGTTTCTTTCATTTAGCATCGTACTATATGTCCTTATGTATCTAGGTCTTACTCTAAAGTAAATCTCTGCTAGGTGAGCCCAAGGTTTCTACTGATTATGAAAAATGAGGGAAACCATTGAGCCTATGTTCCTTTGAGTCTGGCTTACTTCACTTAATATGAGTTTTTCTAAGACTTTTCAAGAAATAGGTATTTTCAAGCTACATCTGACCCAGCACTGCTGATTTACCCACCAGCTCTTCATTACTATAAGTGCAAAGCTACAGTTCTTTGGAAAGCCAATTCTACAGCAGGCCCATTTCTGCCTTGCATGGAGGTTAATAGTTGTAGTCCAACAATACTTGGGTACTCAATAGTCAGCACTTGAAAACATTTTCCCCGACTCAGATGAGTGTATGAATGCTATCAGCACCATTTCCAGATGGGTATGGGTCGTTTCTATAACACCTGGTTCTGCTTGCTTCTCTTTTTCTCTTATGCCAATAATGCTCTTCTGGATCCCCAGACAACCACGAAGAAAGACTAAGGTCCACAGAGTGTTTGTTGTGTGCCAGGAGCTGCACTTTACGTATGCTTTTTGCTTTACTCTTCAAAATAACCGCTTGGATCATGATACTACTATTATTCATTCTTTATACTTGGTGAAAGAGAGGTGAAAAATAAAGAAGTTACCAATTTATGCAACTAGGGAGCCCCAGGGAATATTCAAGACTCAGTGATATGGTTCCAGAGACCAATCCTCTAACCGCTTTTACATGTAGTACCTCAATTAGGAAATGGAACTAAATAAATGTAGTCACATAAACACCAAAATTTCAATACTTCTGTACTGACTTGGTTGCTTTTCTGGTGGAATCCTTGGTGGAAATTTCATTTTCATACTAATTTTCAAGAAAGAATAAGAGAGATCTTAAGTGACTTCTCCAAAGAAAATGGAGTACTTCTGTTGATCTGGATAGATGGTTAAAGTTCACTGATCTTATTCCTCTTCATGACTTTTAACATTTATGCAGCATTTCATTTGCCTATATGCTTTAGCGCATATAGGCAGAATGGTCAGTTTGACCATTTTACTTCATTATGAAGTAAAATCATTTTGAAAAGGACATAAAAGAAGCATCTTTGCCCAAGTCTTTTAAAATAGCAGTTGGCTTTAAACCTATGTTGCCATCATATTATACAGGGTTGGATCTGTATCAGTCAGAGTCTAGTTACCTACCATCATATTGTACTACCTAATGTTTACTGAAATTAAATCTGGCCCTGTAGGAGTCCTTTGCAAGATGATAAATGGGTCCTCAGTAGTTTTCCTCTTAAATAAAATTGAAAAAGAGGCAGGCACCAAGACACACTGGGCCTCATGCTGCCAGAGAGTGATCCTTAATCGTTGAAATGATGAGAAAGCAGTGAATATCTTGGGCAAAAGAGATGACAATTTTGTGTACTAGTGCTGTCAAAATGAAAATGTCTAGCTGTCTTAGTGAGAGATCTGGCAGAAGGATAACAACACACACACACACACACACTCAGACTTTAGATTTTTTTTTTTTTGCTATCTTATGTGTGGATCATAGCACACAAAGGCCACAAAATTCTCTAGCAATCAGATGGATTCTACAGAGTACAGCCTCCTTCAATCAGGAGAGTGCAAAGAAAACATTGAAGGAGAGAGGCCCAGTGCTGGGGCTCAGAGCACACTAGTTGGATTGAGTGAACAGCATATCAGCAACATTAAATAAGAATATGGTCCACAATTGAGTTTCTGATCAAGATAAATGTAGCATCTTAGGTGCAGCCAAATCATTGGTATTTGTGTTGATTCATAGTCCCACTTCTTTTAAACTATGAAACAGAAATTCCTTTAGCTGCCTCTCTTGAAGTCAAGTGCCCAAGTCTGCCAGCCGAACTCATGCAAGTCTGATAGCAAATGTTAACATCCTGCTTCAGATCTGGAAGGATCCAGACATCTGTGACATCCTGTGCCATCTTCCACTCATGTCCCTGAACTTTCAAATGTGTGGTTTACATGTTAGATAAATGGTTTAGAACATAAGTTTTTGACCGATGTATAAAAATCTCAAAAGCCAGGAACTCTGAAAATATAAAGCATTGGCCTGAAAATCTTCACTTTCTTCTGGCAACATTTAAGCTGACAAATTCATTTGACACACACACACACACACACACACACACACACACACACACACACACACACATTATAAGGAGCACAGGAATATAACCATTGCTCTAGCCATTCTCACATCACTAGCGAAATGTGTTCAAAGTCCATATTGCGCCACATGCTCGAAGATGTGTGGATTTTTCCACGTCATTTGGTGACATTTTACACAGTTTAATTTCTGCTCTTTCTTGCTAGACCCTACCTTCTTTTTTTTTTTTTACCTCTCTTGCAAGCATCCCACCAATAGAATTTCCTTGAGCATCTTATCCTGGGCTCTGATTCCTTCTTGTCCAGCATTTATTTGCTCTGGTTCTGCACAATTTTGCCAGGATATGTCCATCAGTTAAATTTAAGCCTCTTTGCTTGAAAGCAAGGGGACAGAGATGTTGAGCTGCAGAAAGGAGCAAGTCAAAGGGAGCCCTGGGGAAGCCTATGGGACATGTAACAGAAAGACTTCCAATCCAGGAAACTGCAACACAGAAGAACCCAGGAAAACATTGTCCAGCTCAGGATGTCCTGCTCCTCCAGAGTCTTCATCAGTCCAGGTGAACAGTAGCTTTTAAGTTGGAAGGGGTGAAAAATACAATGGAAATCCAAATTGGTTTGAGCTCACTCTTTTTCTAGCTATCAATTCTGAGGTCACAGTCACTAAAACTGGAAACTTAAAAATGACTTCAAAAAGGCAAACGTTAACTAGATTTCACACTGGATTTCATTTTACTTGGCATTACAGAAAGAATGCAGGTATTAAATAGACTGTTTCCTGTATACAATAAGGTTAATTAGTAGTGAGGGATGGAAAATCAGTGTAGACATAACTCTTTTCGACAGGTATCAAAAATAATCCCCTGATCCCTACAGACCCCAGCTGCATTGAAAGAGGAACAAAATAAAAGATTCTTTAAGCACAAAATTTTCAAACATTCTCCAGGTGTCCAGAGCACCAGTTAAATCAGTTCTGAGCCCCCTGCAGGAGCTGGCTCCCACTCCTCTTTCCCTTGCTCTAACTTAAAGGCGTAGCTACTCTCACTGAATTTTGAGGTGCTGCATAATGACTCTCCATATAAATTGGCTGTGATTGCAAACCAAGACACACAAGAGAACAAAAAGAGGAATATATTGCAGCCTGAATGGGACTTCCCTAAGCTCCTTATCAATAAGGTTAATAAGGGTCTATGCAATTTACTGATCACTATGATGCAACAACCTTTCTTGCGCCTCAAATCTCCACATTGGCACAGTTTTTAATGCTTTTCACAGCCAATCACATAAAAGGGCCTTTGCCTGCACCCCAGAGAATCAACTCCAGTTCAGGATCCTGGCCTCCAGAAAATCTCTGCTCCTTTATTACACTACTACCTGCCCTAGTTAAGCAGATTAACAGTTATTTCCTAGAATTTGATCTAGGAGGTTCTTTGTAATTGAAGCTGGAGTACTCCGATATTACTTAAAAAATGTATTTCTGAGAAATGCGTTCCTTTTTTCCTTTAGTTTAATTTTGTTATCCTCAATCATATGCATGATATGAAAAAATCCAAACTTCTATCTCCTCTATAAAATACATGTCATATCAAAAAGGTGACAAGAGGGGGGAAAAGTAATTAGTGAGTTCACAGAGTTCAGTAGAAAAGTTAAAATGGAGTAACACATTACTTTTTATGTTAAGATTTCACAAGACAAATCTTGCCTGTGTTTTAATTGCATGTGACCCTGGCAGTCCTACTCTGAAATGAAGTGCCGTAAAATTAAAGATGACAGACGCTCAAAACAAGTCTTGTGATCTTGATTAAACTACAAAGACCACTCTCTCTCTCTGCTGCAACTCAGATATCATGGCCTGTTTTATTTGGGGAATTGCTTCATTAATGCCTTCTTTGACTAGACATGTTTATTATTAAGAAATATACTGAATGTAGTGATATCTTTCATTGTTAAATAATTCCAAAAAGCAAGTTATAAATGAAGAATTCTCAACCCATAAACCTAATACATTTTATAAATACTCACAATTAAATGTATGCACACATATATCTTTATAAAGCATATATATATATATATATATATATATATCTTCTAACTTGGAAATTTCTACTACAGACCCAGGCAAAGAGTAATTAATCTGTCATTTTCTTATACCCATTTGAAGTTTTCCAGGCTAACAAAATGCACAGAACTGCATTATCCTATTAAAAAATCAACAACAAACAACACAGTCTGACAAGCACTATTTGGGATTTTTAAACTTCCTAAGACTAGACTGAGAAGAGAACTAGATTTGACTCACACTTAGTATTTCGAAATTATTAACAAATAATTGCACCTAACTTATAGACAACATAGGCTGGGTACTTTTAAAATCTGAGTCTCCCTTGTTTCAAACAAAGACACAAACAAAAACACTGGAAGGTACATGCTCCTCTGACTGCCCTCAGTATCTTCTCTGTATGTTCCCATAGGCAGTTAGTGGTCTTTGTTTAAGTGGTTAGCCCTCTGGTCAGGTGCTCACCTTTAATTTGAGGTCACATTTTAAGTTGTAAAGTGTCTTTTCCTATAATCCTATAATCTTTTAAAAATTCGATTATTTTCTCCCATTGCAAGATCACTATTTTCCATTCATGTATTTCATTTTAGGGAATAAAAAGGACACTGCATTTGTAGCGTGAACTGGCTGTATGGGAGTTAGTGTTCCATGGGGATACATTGATTCATCCGACAATCAAAGCTGGAAATCTGGTTTTGAGAATTCAACTTGCATACTTGTGATTCCAGGCATCTCAATACATATTTACTTCAATTTCTACAAGTTCAGAATTCATATGGAGTTTTACCTTACCTATCAAAAAGGATATTTTGAGCATATAATATGATAACCCTCATAAATTTTTTAAAAATAAAATAAAAATTTGAAAATGATGGCATGTTTCCTAATTAGTATTATTTTTACTACATTTAGTCTACAAATTTTCACTAGTACACAAAGGCTTTTGCATTTCTAAGTAAATGGCTCATTTTCTTACAATATTATTTTTTAAGAATTTACCCAGCTAGGTGCCAGTGGTTTTTGCATCTATAATCCTAGCTACTCTGAAGAGCTCAGGGACAGCTCCTGGACCCAAAGTTCAACCCCCAGGACCACCAACAACAATGACAAAATCCACCCAGTTGCCTTTAAAAATGAAAGTTTGCCCCCATATATTTGTCCAATACTGGACCTAAAGTCCTCCAGTGTAAAATATGTCATAGCTGTCTTATGAGAGATTTTGTCAAATAATTCAGGATTATAAACATATGAACATGAATATTAGAAACAACTTATATATAGCATTATGCAATTACATTATGTTAAGAGAATTTTAGTCACATCTCATTTCTTTTAATGTCTTCTCTCTGCCTTGAAGTTTCTGTCTTCCTGAGCCTCATTTTACCTTTTCCTATCACTGTCCTATCTTTATCCTTCCCTCCTTCCCTCCCTCTGTTCCTGTTCCTTACCAGAGGAAGAATCTTAAATAATTTGTATTTCCCTATGCCCTGGACTTTGGCAGATGCCAGAACTCTCAGAACTTTAATACTGGATCATTGTGCATTTTCCTGAGTTCAAAATCTAGTCTATATTTTTTATCATATACACAAGCAAAATCTTATATCAGGAATTTTTGGTCTAGATATATTTTATCAATACTACTATAATATGCCTGACTTAAACCTAAGATGCATGACAGTTGTTGATCCAATCTCAAATTCTTCCAGGCCATGAGAACATAGCTTTGTGATAATTTGACTCAGAATACAGACTTGTCCAAGGAGTTAAAGATCCAACAAAAATCAATGCATGCATCAAAATGAGGGTATAGTACTAAGAGAAGCTAATTTAAAATGAATGGAAATAGCATCCTTGAAATTAAGCTGTTTGACCTGTTATTCAAGGAGATAGTATTTTGAGTACATATCCGTAGTAATGCAAGTAATACAAATTGTCCATTTTCACAATGCCCACATGTAACTGGGACCAGACACATGTCCCATGCCTGCATGATACTTCTCTACCATTAAGTGACACACATCAAAAGCAATGTCATTGCTCTTAATAGGATTACATAGAACCCAGTAACAAGCAAGAAGACTAGACTGAGTAACAGGCCAGTAATTTGGATGTTTAACTAAATGATTGGCTGCCAAATTGACAGGTCATCCACACTGAACTAGCCACTATTCCATGAATTTTCATGACTAGGAATCACAATGGTTCATTTGCATGTGTGAAATTCTGCTGTGAAGCTGGCTTTTGAACTGGCTAGCACTGCCAAAAATGCATTCTGCAAGGCCATGCATTAGTGCCCTAGAAATGCCATCACATGAGGGTAGCATTGCTCTTCCCAGCCCCCTGCATGTAAGAATAATCCAAAACAAAAAGGGCAATCTACACCAACATTGATTACCAGAATATGAAGAATAGGGGAGGGTGGAATTTTAAAAGTACCTAAGATTAGCAACATTTGCAAGTGTTTGGATAAGAACCCAAAAGTTTAACATCTATAGGTTATAAGAAAAGTTGAGGATTTACATGGAATGTTAGTAAGAGTTAGTTCTATACCACAATATTCAGTATAAATCAAAGAATCATTATCAGCAAACAGGTGTTAATCATTATTATATACAATACAATTAGACAGGCATCCTAACAGTAAACCCAGGGTCTGTAAAACAAAATGTTTCCTCAATAAATTTATGATCTAGACATAGATAAAAAGACATGAGGCAAAGAATTTAAAATTAAAATTATCTGCATGTACCGCCAATTTACCATGTGTCAACTTGCAACAATATTGTGATAAAGATGATGTAATATTTCACAGATGAGGAAATGTAAGGCTAGAACAGCCACATCATTTACTCTTCTCTCCCCCTTTTCTCTCTAAGCAGTCCAACAGTTACATTCAAGTTCTAGGCATGCATGGATGAATAGATGTTTGTAAAGTCTAGATTCTGCAAATGAGCAAAACATGATGTTTCACTTTTTAGTCTCAACTAATTTCAATCAACATGATGATCTCCAGCTCCAACACTTTACTACAGATAGCATGATTTCATTTTTACTTGCCACTGAGTAATATTCTATGGCAAGTATATCATATTTTCTTTATGTATTAATTGGTTGCTGGCCACCTGAGCTGATTGTACCATATGGCTATCGTGAACATGGCTGCAGTGAAGATGAACATGAAGAAACCTTTCTCATACATTGGTTTACACTCCTTCAGATATATGCCCAAGCATGGTATGAATAAGGAGATATATTTCTAAAGAATGATGGAAAATAAATTTACAAGTTTTTTATATAGAAAGATGATACATTGAATATTTTTGATTAGGTGGAACTGGAAAGAATGCAATAGATGAGGTCAATCTGACTAAAATAACCTAAAAAATATCTAGGTTATAAAATCATAGGTAGAATATGATGCTATTTTTGTTTATATAATATGTATGCACATAAACAAAAAATATTAGAAATGGATATCTTTGGTTTGTGAGATTATCAATAATTATTTTTTTCTCCTATCATTTCTGGCACATCATCAAGTTTTTGCTTTTAACATTTGTTACTTTCATAATTAGAAAAAAAATCTAAGTATAATTTAAAATATATATAAGTGGTAATTTAAGACTATATATGGTAATTGATACAGACATGAAATTCTACAGAATTTCAAATGAGAACATGTTAAACGAGGGCTTGGAAGAAACAGAAGAGACTTCAGAGGCAGGAGATGTTAAGGAACAGTCCAGACAGGAAGAAAAGTAGGAAATGAGGCAGAGGTGTGATGTAATCAAAGGCCCAGAACCAGGAATTTAATAGATGCATTTGAAGAATAAGACTAGATGGGCTATGGTTGAGGGTTACTTCCAAGGAGAGCTCTGTATCTTTCATGATTTAGTCTTTCAAAGGTGAGCTAAGAAAAACAATGATGCCCTTAATGTGGCACCATTTCTAGAAACAAAGCACCAAGACTCAGACATAGCCTCTGGCTTAGACACCTCCTTCATGTGCCAGCTTCACAGTGGAATTTCACACATGAGATGATAGGGAAGGACCCAAATTTGGAAGCCTTTAAGTGCCAAGCAAGAATTGGACTTGATCCTGCAGGCAGTGGGGTACCTCTGACATTTTTAAATAGGGTAGTAATGAGAGCAAAACATTTCTGCAAAATTAACCTGGCAATACCAGGTAGGAAGACTGAAAGAAATGCTGTGTGATCATTCCCATAGGCTTCCTACAATGAAAAAAGGAAATGTTATTTTCTATGAAGAGTCTTTCTCAATTCAAATTATACATCTTCCATTTCTTTATATCTGGCATTTCTGAGAGCAGAAAAATACTAAACCATTGTTAAAGGTCTCATCTTTGGAGTGTATACAACTAGCTCTTGAAAGGAGTAGTTTGACTCTCTGAGTCTCAGTGTGTTTATCTATAAAATGGGTGGCAATTCTCGCTTTCTAGAATTATGTCAGCATGACTCTGAAGAATTACATGTGATTTTAAGACCATGTTTATGCCAAGTCTTGGAAGAGAAGTATGCCCCCAATTACTGGTTATTACTCTAACAATCACTATCTTCCCTAAAAAGTTATGAAGTTTATTGTTCTACATAAAGATATCAGTGTCTGATTTTGATTCTTTAATATAGACAGTAAGTGAAAAAGGGTGTAGCCAGTATAAGTTACTTATCCTGTAGGCCAAGTGGACACTGGAGAAATACAAGTGGTAAATTCTGAACCCCTTGGAGCCTAATGCATGCAGAACAAAGTGAGATAAAGAACTATCTGACTGGCTAAGGTTTCCTGGAATAATAAGTGGGATCTGCGCCAAACTTGAGCTAAATTTTCAGTCCACCAGAAAGTCTGGCTGTCACTCTTGGTTAACCAGAATTATTGAATGTCATCTTGCTTCATAGTGTGCCTGGCACAGAGTTCAAGCAAAGAGATACCTGCAAACCTTGTAATGTAAAAAATGCACCAAGCATTTAGAGAAAGACTTGATTCCTAGTTGTGAATAAGAAACATACAAGACAACCCAGAAACATCTTATAGTACCAAAAGATGAAAAACCATCAAAGAACTTATGTTCTTTTGATCATGTCAAAAAGAAAAAAGAAAAAAAACTCAAAAATAATCTTTAAGAGACCCCATTGGCTTAAGATGTGGTCACTTGAGAGCCAGAATATTTCATTATACAATGGACTAAAATATATAGAATATATTTTAAGATACAGGATATACAGCACAAATATATTAAAGGAAATAATTCACCAAAAAAGAATGTCAGGAAAACACCATAATACTTAAAAAAATTGCTATGTAAAGGATACAACCTAAAGAGTGAATCCTCACTTTCTTTTTTTTTTTTTTTTGATGGGTCATAAGGCTTGAACTCACCCTGGGTGCTGTCCTTGAGCTCTTCAGATCAAGGCTACCACCCTACCCCTGTGCCTGGGTGTTGTCCCTGAGCTCTTCAGCTCAAGGCTACCTCCCTATCCTTGAGCCAAGCCCCACTTCCCAATTTCTAGAGGTTAATTGGAGGTAAGAGTCTCAGGTCTTTTTGTGCCCAGGCTGGCTTTGAACCTTGATCCTCAGATCTCAGTCTCCTGAGTAGCTAGGATTTCAGGCATGAGCCACCGCACCCAGCTCTCACTTTTCTTATAAGCAAAGTATCTCAGAATTACCAGAGTGTTAGTGATGAGAAGACTTTTTATGAAATGTAAAAGAAAAATTTTAAAAACTCTTATAAGATAGAAAAGCTTTGACAAATACTTCTTTCTAATTTCATTTCTTCTTTCTACTTTTTTTGTTGGTGGTGGTGGTCCTGGTGCTTCAACTCTAGGCTTGGCTGATGTCCCAGAGCTTTTTAGCTCCAGGCTAGCACTCTACCACTTTGAGCCACAGCACCATGTCCAGTTTTCTGGGGGCTAATTGGAGATAAGAGCCTCATGGACTTTCATGCCTGGGTTGGCTTTGCACTGCGATCCTAAGAACTCAGACTCCTGAGTATCTAGGATTACAGGCATTAGCCACCAGCACCGGGCTTCTTTCTACATTTTTTGACATATCATTTAAAAAACTATTTATGACCTCATCTTATTTTATCTCTATTTGTGGAAATACCTGAGAAAATACTCAGCTATAGCATCGCAAATTATACTGAAGGTAAAATCATATTAAATAGAAGTTCCATGATGGATCTCTCTGAACCATTTGATCCAATCACAAAGCACTGAGTAAGGGTAAAAGACAAATTCAATTTTATGAGCAAAGTTGGGGAAAGTGTACAACCATGGACCACTGCTGCTAAGATGAACTTTGCACTCAAAAACCATCAGTCTCAGGCCATAGTACCTTTTAAACAGAAAGGAGCTCTGTTTGTTTACCTTTCTCAATAAATCTGGGGCATGAGAGCCTGCCACCCCAATGCAAGCATATCTATGAAGCCGTAAAGCTATCATGGACTACATCTATTTGGTTCAGAAATTTTACTTCTTGTGATCTAACCTTTCCTTTCCACTTAGATGAGTTGTTTAAACTTCTACAAATAAATCTACTCTCCCAGGTGAGCATAAAATGACTTGTATAACCAGCCTGTATATCCATGAAATTGATTTTTTGTTAGCATTTAAATTCTTCAAAATCCCACAAAAGGCTGTAAGCAAGTCCATAGAATTACAGCTGCTATTGTTATCACTATTGCTCTGGTAAATATGAATATGTTTTAAATCTCATGGCCTGACATTCAAAAATCATACACAATGATGTGTTAGTAATGAGGAAAAAAATATGCATCTATACATGTTACTGAAAACCCTTTTCTGACTCAAGGTCTTGATCCATATCTCAATTTTTAAAAAATTTTAATCACTCATTCTTTATACTTCCAATATAATGTCTGCAATTTTTAACGTCTTTTGTTGGCTGGTTTACTATATATTCTAAATTGTAATTCTTTATCACCCTTCATTACTGAAACCTCTATTTCCCAGCCAGCATTGAAAGACACATTACATCTACTACAGTTCCAGAAAAGAGGCAGTTCAGGCATTGCTCAGTATCCTGATAGCATCCTACCTGCCAACCTGAATACAGACTCCTAATACAGGAACCAAGACAAAAATCAGCAACTTCTTCTTCTTACAAACACAATGTAAGATTAATTTCAAAAGACTTATTTTCTTCACTTTTGACATCATGATGCTTGAAATTCACAGGGAGTGACAAAGTGGGAATATGAGAGAAGGACCTTGAGAATTGGAAATATTGCTTTTCCAAATAGTCCATCGGTCTTTTGATAGGCATGAAAAGAGTATCCTAGATCTACCTTTCTGGGCAGCTGGCAATCAGGCTGGCCTTCTTTGTAAGGTATGTTTCTGTGATGGGGAGCACCAGGTCTGGTGAGGAGTGAAGAGTGGGGCTCTGATATTACACCCTAATGTAGGAAAGTTCCAGGTTACACAGAAGAGTGAGGTGAAGGACAGGACTCTGTTCAGAGGATAGACCAAGAGACAAGTTATCATTGCATTAACAATTTTATATCAAGGATGTTTTGAGTTACATAAAATATAAAATAAATACTGAGAGAAAAATCTTGACTCAAAAATGTTGTCACTGAAAGCTCAAATAAAAAATCTTACTAGAGGGCCAGAAGTTTGGCCTAGTGCTTAAAGTGCTTGCCTAGCATGCATGAAGACCGGGTTCAATTCCTTGGTACCACATATAGAAAAAAGCTACAAGTGGTGTTGAGGCTCAAGTGGTAGAGCTCTAGCCTTGAGAAAGCCCAAGGACAGTGCTCAGACCCTGAGCTCAAGCCCAGGACTGGCAAAAAAAAAAATCTTCCTAGATTACTTGCTGCTTCTTAATTTTTTTCAATTCATACTTTCTGTCAAAATCTTTTAAAAGTAGCACACACTCACACACACACACACACACACACACACACACACACAATTGAAACTTGACTAGTTTATATCGACAGAAAGCTAGACAGTGGGGAATACACATATTTGACTGGTTTTTATCCGTCAAAATCCATTTTTGTTGCAAGATGCTGTATAGCTCCTGGGAGGTTAATAATATGACAATCTCTTCAAGATGAAGCTCAACTCAGCTTAAATATGGCTTTCACAAAAGATACAGATTACTAACCAAATGTTGGTAAGAAAGGATGGCAGCTTTTAAATCCAAAGTAAAATGAAAAAAAAACTATAAGTCAAAGATGAGCTTCAAAGTTAATATTAAAAGTCCGATCACTGAAAACCCCTACATTAGCTTCGACTACTTACTGTCTGTTGTTCACTGGCTAGATGTCCTGGCCCCAGTCATCTTAAAATCTCAATCTTTTCACTGATGAAATAATTATACTTGCCTATAAAAAATAATTGTACTCACATAAGTAGTAGCTGAGTAGTGAATGTGATAATATAGAGAGAATGCCTAGTATTGTAATATGTTCTTCATAAAAGACATGAGTTGTTTGGGCCATTTGTATGTTAGAAAAAGCAGAAAACTTAAAAAAAAAATAAAACCAGCTCTGAAGGAACAGCAGAGAGATATTTGAGTTTGCACACAGATGTTTTCCTTCCTATTTCCACATTCCACACCACTGCAGTCTGACTCAAAAACCCAGACGCCAGCCAGAAGGAAGCCCACCCAAGAATCATAAAGATAGATGCCAAATTGAATTAGTTAACCCCTGATTTAAATATAAGGACATTATATTTTATGAATCAATTCCTTAAATTCCCTTGAGACCATAGGTATAGAATAGCTCTTAACTTAGGTTTTTCTAATGTTTAAAGTACAGTAATTCTAAAGAAAAATATAATAATACGTACCAATGCACCCAATGGCAGCATGTTAGCACTTTGTCAAATTTGGTTGATTTTTAAAATAGAGAATGCAACTTTGCAGATAAAATTGAAGTCTCCTTTGTTCTCTGTCTAATTTCCATTCTCTTCATACTCAGAAGTAACCACTTTAATGAATATGTCATGGATACTTCCAGAAAACCAATGTTTCAGACTTTTACCACATAAGTTGAATACATAAACAATACATGTATTAATGTAGTTCCACATTTTTACACATGGATATTCTCTGTAACATTCTTAAATTTTGCTTTTTCTTTTTTTGTGTGTTTAGGATCTTGGGCATGCTGATATATAAAGATAGATTTTTCTCATTTTAAATGCAATGTACTTTTTAAGTCTTTAAACAAAGGAAGCCTATTTAGCAAAAGAATGATTTAGCATAATACTTTCCAATGGAACATATATTTACTCCAGAATGTTATTTTGTTCTACCCTCTTATTGTCATGTTTACATGGTATTAGTATAGTTCATTCATTCATTGATCCTGTAAGCCTTACAAGGGAATGGCAGCAAAAGATAAAGGGTAAAGGAAATAGTAGGTGATGAAGATACACAAAAGGTTAAATCATACAAGATCATTGCTCTCAAGTAGTTCTTAATTTATTGAGAAAGATGACTGACACTAACACCTTTCAGAAAATGAGAAGAATCATATCATGCTGGTAAGAACAATAGTAAAAACAGGACCACATTAGGAAAAAGTGATCAAAGAACTTCTTTCTGAGGGTGCTGTTATAATGGAAATTTGGGGAACAAATACAAAGAAAGTATGATGGAACAAGACTAGAGATGAGCATTCTAGGTAAAACTTATCAGAAGTATACAGACAATCTCTTTCACTCTGTTTAGGGCATAGGAAAGAATGCAGTGTGAATATTATGAAAATATCTGTCAGGTGACAGTCCAAGGAAGAAGAGAGAACTCCTCTGAGGAATTACATGGAGCCAAGCCTTTATTCTAGTACTAGTAGCCAGTTATCTATATGATCTAGCCAATTACTTTAGCTTCAGGATACAGAAGGTATTTAATACATTGCAAGAATGGAACAAAGAAGGCACTGTCCAACAAAGAAGCAAAGACAATATGGGCTAGAATGGAAGTAAGAAAGCCAGAAATAAAATAAAAGATGAATATACAATGGAATTCTACATAGTCAACAGACAAGATAAAATAATGGCATTTGCAGGGAAGTGGATGAATCTAGAACGAATCATGTTGAGTGAGACAAGTCAAGACCAAAGGAACAAAAGGCACATGGTATCCTTAATATGTGGCTATTAGATCCAAACAGTACAACAACAAGGACTCAATATTTGCATACCCAATGCTATGGATATGGTATTGGAAATATAAACATAACTAGATAGATATAAAATCTATGACTCTATAGACATGTTTTATTTCATAAATTAATATGTATCTATGATATACAAACCCTTAGCCTAATTTTGATTATGTCCTAAAAATGCCAGTGATTTTATGTGGAGATTCCCTTCTTGAACACTTGTTTGTTAAAATGTCATTAAAATATGATGTAAAAACCAATGTTAATAAATTCTTTAATAAAAAAATAAGATGATTTAAAAGGACAGACCAGTGTATTGTCCCTAGGAGACAATGGGGGGAAGAATCCATAAGCTCTCTCAGGCTTTTGGTCTAAGATGCTGTGTATTGCAGCCATTTGTTGAAATGGGGTAAGTTGTGAGAGATAATCAGTAAATGTTTAGACTTCATAGAAGTTAAAGTAGGAATACAAATATAAACACACAGCTATAATTTAAAGTCATGGGATGCAATGAGGTTGCCTAGATAGGCAAAGAAGATAAAGTAGTTCATGACTGATCCCAGAAACAATCCAGTATTTCAATGAGTAATCATTAACTGGTTCCATTCATTCCCACTGGCTACAAGTCCACTAACCATGAATGAGGGTAATAAGAACATATGAAATAATAGTCTAATAATGTAAGGAATATTCTAATGGTAATAAGGAGATGTTAAGGGTGCAAAAAGGATGTCTTAAGGGAAATCTACGAGACTGATTATCAACCTTTCATAACTTGGTTTCATTCATTTGTTGAGTTATCTTTGTCTCTAAGCAGAGGAGAATCTCAAAGGTAAAAATATGTTGCTCACACAACAAATCAATAAATAAATGAGGTGCAAAGATAGTAGACATTGCAATACTATTTGGGTTGATTTTGCCATATTAATACTGGTGGAAGATTATAGAAAGGAACAATTTTGGTGAGAAGGAATAAGGATAATGATGAATTTTTCATATCTAACAGATACCAACTTTGTCAAAGATAAAAGGATTTATTTAGTCAATGGGTTGGTGTTTCTGGAGGGAAAAGTGTGCTTCCATAAATGTAACATTAAGTGAGTAAACACATAAAAGAGGATAATCAAAGGACAACTAAACTTAAGATTTTGGAAGTGATGCAGGTGCTAATAATATAAAGATTATGGATGAATCATAGAAAGGTCAGGTGAAAATTTAATTATTACAAACAAGAAGGTCTTGAAAATATAAGGTCAAGGTATAGAGGGGCTCATCCATTGGGCTTACAAGTCTCTACAAAATGCAGAATGGAAGGGGAGAAAGGAAAAGAAATAATGAAGCAGGAGTAGCTAAAAACTAGAAGAGGTTTTTAGGTATCGCAAGCAGATAATATGACCTTTAAAAATTATTGTGAGGGGGCAAAACAAGGTCACATACATGCTCTAGCTCCTGAGGTACAGAGAAGGAGAAGGAGGAGGAGGAGAAGGAAAAGAAGAGGAGCAGGAGAAAGAGGAGAAGGAGGAAGAGAAGGAGGAGAGAACCTTTACTTCAGTGGCATGTCTTTAAGGAAGATGAGTTTGAGTTAAGGTAAAGAGATAAAGCGCACATTGGAGGACAGACTACTTCTGTACAAGAGACACGTTACCTGGAAAATTCCCCCAGACTCTCCAGAAATTGGCATGAAAGAATTTTGCATAGATGAACAGGTAGAAAATTGGTATATGTCTAGCATAGTCCTAACAAGGATTGCAATAACTCTGTAGCGATGTACATATGACCATATAAGGCGACGCTAAGTGAAATGAACTCCCAGGTATGGAAACAAGAGATTTTTCTTTGTGATTCTTCTTTTTTTAATATACTATCTGAATAAGTAATGTACCTACTATCTGAAAAATGTAACTGTAATGCTTCTATACATCACCCTGACAATAAAATTCAATTCTTTTTTGCCAGTCCTGGGCTTGAGCTCAGGGCCTGAGCACTGTCCTTGGGATATCTCCAAGCTAGAACTCCACCACTTGAGCTACAACACCACTTCTGGCTCATTTTCTATGTATGTGGTACTGAGGAATCAAATCTGGGTGCTTGTACATGCTAGGCAAGCACTCAACCACTAGGCCAAACTCCCAGACCAATTATTATTATTTTTAATGAATAGGAAGAAAGGAAAGAAAAAAATGATAACGCTAAGTGAAATAAATTCCAAGGTATGGAAACAAGAGGTGTTTCTTTGTGATTGTTCTTTTATGCATTTCTATATGAAGTTATTGCTTTTTTTCTTTCATTCCTCCCCCACCCCCTATGGCTTATCCCATGTCATTACTATACTTGATTTTGGTACCCTGTGTATTGTATATATGTTTTTCTGAATTAAGGAACAAAAGGGAACAACAAAATCATAAGACGAAGGACAAAGGATGAGCCAATGCAACAGCAATACTAACAAGACAGCATGGTAAAAACAAATTTTACAACTTGGAGGAGGGTGGAGGGAGGGAAAGTAGAAGAAAAATGAGGGAGGGAAGAAAAATGAGGAACAGTGCTTCACATGAGATGTATTTACTATCTTTACATATGTAACTGTAACTTCTGTATATCATTTTGACAATAAAAATATATTTTATTTTTTTATATTTTTTATTGTAATTAATAAAAGGGTTGCATGATATTTGCCATATAGAAGGTGCACTAATTCACATACATTGATACCCTTTCACATGTCTTGGTACTCAAAGAAATGAAAATCTGAGGTCAACAGTGGATGAAGGTAGAGTAGATCTTAGTTAAATCAGAGAGATGAGGCCAGTGGGATTAATCTTAAATATCTCTTAAAGGAACAGAAATTGTAGTCTCAGTAGGCCATCTTTATTCTTAAAACATCACCTTCTCCCACACTCAGCCATGACCTCACTTCTTAATTCACTAGGAAGAAGAATGTCATCAGAAGAAAATTACTCTTTCTTCTCAATTGTACTTCACTTTCTATACCACCTCTTGCTTTTGCAACTCTCTAATAAAATTGCATTGATGCAATCAAAGATATGCTTGTCTTTCTCAAAGACATGTTAATTCTTTGGAAAAAACAATATGCAAAAATTAAAATGGGGAGATGTCTCAGTAAAAAAAAAAAAGACAAAAAACCTGTTACTTGTTGGATTTCTTGTTTGTCAAGGAACATGCATATATTTAGCTTCAGAGATTCACTGTACACGTATATTATTGAAGAAAGCTCACAAAAAGGAATACTGAAAATCACCTCTCAAATACAGAAATATATGGTAGCAGTAATGCCAGTAATGTAAAAATGAAATCCATCATCTCTTTAGCTTGCCTACTAACCATTCTATTGCTTAAATTCTTTTTTTAATTTTTATTGTAGAATGATTACATTATACTCGCCAGATACAAGATACTTTCCTTAACAATCATTGCTACCTCTTCCCATGTTTTTTCCTCATTTTCCTCTCCCACCTCTTCCCCTCTTCTTGTTTTCCCTCTTCCCTATCCAATTTCAAATAAACAAATAAATATATATATATACCATATATTAGATAACAAGATAAGATGAGAAATAACATAGTACATTAAGAACAACAGTCACACCTTATATGGCTCTTGTTTCTATATCTTGGAGGTCATTTCATTTAGCCTCATCCTATATAGCCTTATGTATGTAGGTTTTTGCCCTGCTGTAAACCTCTGCTAGGAGAGTCCAAGGTTTATACTAATGATGACAAATGAGGGAAACCATT